>NC_142931.1:83133858-83361358 GCF_046866305.1 Octopus bimaculoides | reverse complement strand
GACACTCAATATCACAAATCCATGATATTTTTCTCATATTCTCAGTTTTTGCCTGAACATATTAAACCTCACTGGAAAGATTTCACAGAACTATGACAGATTGGCTTGTTGTAATTCAATCCCTATCTTAGAAAGTATTTTTTGTATTAGTTTTAACAAAATTGAAGTGATACAGAGTTAATTAGCATGGTGCCTTCTCAAAATGGCACACAAATTTGTTAAGTGTTATAATTGTTTTTTAGCTGAGAATTGCAGATTGGTTGAAAAGACTGAGCTATGTAGAAGGGATCATAATAATTAGAAGATTGATGGTTTATAAGCCTAACCAACACAAACTACTAAGCACATAGAGAGACATACAAAAGAATGTTGGATTTGAATTGAATAGACAATCTGCTACAAAATAACTTCCTGCTTAATGGACAAAGACTATTCTTCTGTTTAAACTGAATATGTTTTTTGTAACAAAAAAATCTTTGTTGGATTTTGACATTCATTATAAACACATTAATCCTAAACAAAATGTAGAATGAAAAAACTTTTTATATAAATACATCTTCTTTGAGATGTATAGTCTCAAAATTGAAATATATACACAGTCAAATATATAATTAATTGACTGATTGTATTTGTTGAACCAGCTCTCATATGTAATGCTCGTATCGTTTGGACGGAATTTGTTGAGATGGATTTTCTATGGCTGGATGCCTTTCCTATCACCAGCCCTCACCTGTTTCCAAGTAAGGTAATATTTACCCATGACTAGATGTTTTCAGAATATTGAAAATGAAGGACACCATTTGCATGACTGTGACACTTATTTACAGCTATCACTTGATGTCAAGACAAGGAGAAGCAAACATGCATGCACGCGCATGCACACACACACACACACACACACAACCATCTAAGAGTCCATGTCAGAAACAATGGTCTCATATATTTGTCAGTAGATTGGGTATATTAATTAAAGTGTACAATATTATATATCCATTACAGCCAATCTTACCAATCAGTTTCGCTCTTGGGGTTCAATGGAGTGTTAGATAACAGTCCAATTATGTAGCCTTGCACTCAAGATGGAATGAAATATGTTGACTGCTGTCACCATATTTCATTCTATTACTGCCAGCTCTGAAGAGTGCAGGGTTACATAATTGAATTGTTACCTAACATTCTGTTGAATCCCTGGTGTGAAACTGATAGGTAAGATCGGCCGTAATGGATATATAATACTGTACTCTTCAATTTATATATATATATATATATATGCATACACACATACACACACACATAATATACAATGGGCATTTTTTCAGCTTTCATCTATCAAATCCACTCACAAGGCTTTGATCAGCTCAGGGTCACAGTAGATAACACCCACTCAAAAGCCATGCAATGGCACTGGGCCCAGAACCATATATGGTTGGGAAAGAGACCTCTTACCACACAGCCATGCCTGCACCTATAAGATATCGTGCTTTGTCATTATGAATAGTGACGACATGTGACTCAGTGATTGAGGTATTTGACTCACAATGATGAGGTCATGAGTTTCACTCTTGGTAATGTGCCTTGTGCTTGAGCAATACACTTTATTTCACATTGCTGGCAAAAATGAGTTGTATCTATAATTCAAAGAGCCTGCCTTGTCACATTCTGTGTCATGCTGAATCACCCTGAGAACTACATTAAGGATACACATATCTGTGGAGTACTCAGCTATTTGCATGTTAATTTCACAAGTCAGCTGTTCCATTGATCAGATCAACTGGAACACTCATTGTTGTATCCAATGGAGTGCCACTACTTATTCACTATGAATCTGGTAGTCCCTGTAAACTCTGACCTTTACTGACTTTGTCTCATAAGAATGAAATTCATTTTTTTATATTTTAAAATCAAACTACAGTCAAAATGAGGCTGAATAAGCTGTCAGGAATGCGGTAGATGTAACTCCAAAGACACAGTCATTAATGATGTGACAATACAACTAATAATCCTTTCTACTAAAGGCATAAAGCCTGAAATTTGTGGGAAGGGGACTAGTTGATTACATTGACCCCAGTGTTTCACTGGTATTTAATTTATCAACCCTGAAAGGATGAAAGGCAAAGTTGGCCTTGGCAGAATTTGAACTCAGAACATAAAGATGGATGAAATGCCACTTAGCATTTTGCCCAGCACTGTAACAATTCTTAAGCTCACTGCCTTGATAATACAACTAATAATGATAATAGCAATGATAAGAATGGTTCCAAATTTTGGCACAAAGTCAGTAATTTTAAGAGGAGGGATTCAGTTGATTATATCAACCTAGTTCTTGACTAGTACTTATCTAATAGGCTTCGAAAAGGTGAAAGGCAAAATTAGCCTTGGCAGAATTTAAGCTTGGAACGAAAAGAGCTGGAATGGACTAAGATCTTATGAAATTAGAAGTGCTAATAAGTTGGTCACAATGTGCATTGTAGGCTCTGCTTATTAAGAAATGAAGAAAAAATATATGCAGTATTTTTTCTGGTCACAGAAAAAAATATGTAAATTAACCAAAGTATCTACTTTCAATGTGACATTAACAGTGTTTTCTTAAAAAAGTAAACCCATAAGTATAGCTTACAGCTCTGTTAACACACCACTTATTTGATATTCAAATTAGCTGCCGAGAAAGTGTTATGTATGCATGTTGATCTGTCCATTTTACCTAATCCTTTAATAACTGGGTTTATAAGCAGTGTGTTCAAGAATAGTTAGAGAGGGGGCATAGATGCTGATGAAATCTGATTCAAGCATGGCATATATGACTGTTCACTATCTATTGTAATATAGAGTATGGGCTAAAAAAAATCTTCTGTAGATGTATTCTGTTGTACAGCATAGCAATAAAAAAAATACTATTACTACACCACTAATTTAATGTGTGTGTGTGTGCATATGGGAATGTGTATATATGTGTGTGTGTTTGCATATATGTTTATGTGTATATAGATAGATAGATAGAGAGACACATATAAATTGATGTTCATTCATTTTATGTCCATTTTCCCATACTAGCACAGGTTGGACAAATGTATATTGAGACATAGTTTTACAGCTAGGTGCCCTTCTTGTTACTGATCCTGAACTGTTTTTTAAGTAGTAGAATTTTTATTCCATTTGTTTTCAAAAACAGAGCTGAGATGATTTATGAGCAAGGAATGTCAATAAACATCATCTTCTTCTTTTCCTCAATATTTTTTATGCAAGTACACAGAACATTAGCATATAAACAGATACATGTGCATGTACACTCACAAACATGTATGTATGTTGTGTACTGATCATTTGTTGATAGGTTTAGCAAAATAAGCACTCATTACACTAATACAGCTGATAGCTATTAATATTTTGTTTACAGTGTCATTTGGGACAAACTATTTGCATTTTATCTCAGGAAAATGATATCTGGCTTAGCTTAGACCAAGCCACTGTCATCTTATGCTGATAATTTCTAGGGTTGTCTAAGAAAGTAATGCACATATACATGTAGTATCAAAACCATAATGATGTCCATTAGGTAGCTGAAGATGGGAATATGCATGTGATGTGCTTTTTCTGTATCTTGTGCTCACATTGTTTCAAGTTACCTTTCATTAAAATTGTAATTCTTGTGTGGTAGAACTTGTTTAGGAGTTCTTGGTTTACGGTGATTTTGTTGCATATAACATACATTAGTATTGTATTATAACATACACTGATATTGTATAATTGTCCTTTACTGGGATTCTTATTCTAGTATGGGTTTCTAATTTATGGAGGTTTTGTTGCATACATATATCTACATACATACACATGTATATATGATTGTATGACGGGCTTTTATACAGTTTCCCTACACTGATTTCAAGGAAATAGTTAACCCAAGGCTACAGAAGAAATTTGCCTAAGATGCCATGCACTGAGAAAAAAACTTAAAACCACAGGATAATAAAGTGAAATCCATAACCATACAGTCATGCCTGCCTATGTGTATGTATTTATATATATATATATTTGTGTGTCTACAAGGTGACAGAGTATTTGAGGACTCTTAATTATCAGTATGTTACTCCCTTCAAACCAATCAAAAAGATTTTGTTTATTTTCAGATCCCCTATAGCAGATAAACTGTTCCCTGAAGAAATGAAAAGACATGCAGTCATTGTTGCCTTATGTGCAGAACACAGCAATTTTGAAATTGTCAGTTTTCTAAATGTTGCAAGATCTTTTGTACACAAAATTCAGGTAGAATTGGAATCCTCTAACAGGAATGTTTAAACTGTAGCAAGGAGACAAAATTTTTTTTTTAAATTCTAAATATTTGGACACTATGAGGACATCAGTTTCATCCAGCAGATTCAAAACATTATCAATGATGATCCTGGAAAATCAATGAGGTCCATCACAAAAGAACTTCAGGCATTGGAATGGACTGTCAGAACTGCAGTGGGTGAGGACATTTGATACAACTTGTAGATATTAAGGAGAGAAGCCAATTCATGTCTGCAAAAATAGGAAAACTGGTCTGTGCCAAGCAGTTACTTAACATGATTAAAAACCCTCAAGAACAAGACATGCTTTGGGTTTTTTCTGATGAGAAATATTTTGACCAAGGCCAAAGTCTAACAAGAGAACTGACAGATGGTTATGTGCAGATTCTTCTAATGCCCTCATCAGAAGAATTTGCACACTAAGTTTCCAGCAACTGTGATAGTGTTAGAAGTGGTGAGTAATGAAGGCCATGTCATGCCACCTCACATTTTTCCACAAGTTCTTGGAATTAATGCTCCTGGATATGTTGAGGCACTGGAGACAGCTGTTGAATGCTGAATGGATGAAGGACACAGAAGAAGGCCATGCATATTTCAACAAAACTTAGCACTTTTTTCACAAGCCCACATAACCAAAGAATGGATGTCTGAAAGTTTTTATGATCATGTAACATCAAACTTGCTAGATTTAAATTACATGGATGTTTGAAGTGTTGTTGCAAAGAAGACTAATGAACATCCTGACAATCCCATAGCTTCGTGGAAGGCTGCTATTGTTCAGCTGGTATTCAAAATGAATAAGGAATATTTCATACAGGCATGTCAATGATTCCTGTCCCGCATTGAAATAATCATTGAAGCTGAAGGTGGTTTCATAGAAAATTCTTCTAAGAAAGCTTATTGAGAACATGTACACAAATTTTAAAGTACTAATTACATCCTCAAATACCTCTTGCATCTTGTATTTGTGTGTGTGTGTGTATATATATATATATGTATGTATATGTGTGTGCATATATATGTATATGCTTTGCCTTGGATCCCCAACTTTTTTATGAAGTTGTAGGGAGGCTATTGTCACATATGGTGTGTCTTGACTCTATCTCTCTCAGGTCTGATCATAGCTGATTTCTTCCAGAAAGGGAGATACACAAACATAAGGAAAAGGTGAAAGAAAGAGAAGAATTAACCCAAATATAGAACTAGTACTTTATTTATCAATCTCAAAAAGATGAAAGGCAAAATTGTTCTTAGTGGGATTGAACTCAGTGCAGAAGCCATGTGTTTTGATGTATGTATGCATGTGTTTGTTTGTAAATGTGTGTGTGAATATATATAATGTGGTTAACAAGCATGTGTATGTTTGTGTGCGCATGAGTGTATGTGTATATCTATGTACATATAAATGTGTGTTAAGTGGATTTATCCATTTGAAACTTAAGTGTGTTCACAATGGACACAATAACATCTTTGGAGGCATACTACACATTGTTGTTTGTCAAAGTCTTTTCACTCTGTTCAGTTGAAAACTTGCTTAAAAGATCAGTGTTTGACATTAAACAATAGGAGCTTCACAACAAAACTTACACATGCTTGTATTGTATAAAAGATCAATTTTTTTTTTTCTTGCAGAAGTTGAATAGTTTCAATTTGTTTGGTTCCAATGTATTTCTGAGACTTGCTATATTGATGTATAAATGAATGGATGACCTTCTAGAAATAGTAGCCAAATCTTATACCCTACTGTCTTGGTAGAGGTAGGACACCTTTGACAATGTCTTGGTATGCAAAACAACCTAATGATAACTGAATCATTTTTATCATAGGTTTTGCTTGATCCTGATAGGTTTTGTCAAATTGGGATAAGCAATAACAAATGCCTAAAAACTGAACTCACAGCTTTTGAGCATGAAAAATACTCACCAAATTATGTCTTGTATTGCATATAAAATTTTTGTAATAGCTTTTGTCAGAAAAAGAAGAAAAGTACCCATGTCCTTCTGCAGTATTTCCAAAATTGGTAGTCTTCAGACAAGAGAACTAGCTTGGATGTTGGCAACAGAGTGGACTCTACTAACAGATCTGAAGGGCTGGGGTGGCAGATTAAGTCTACCAGCTAATAGTACATCATGGATGTTGAATGATACTATTTTCAACTTTATGCTAATATAAAATGTATAAGTGGTAGAATCAACAGTGTGCCTTGTATTTGATATCACTTTGTGGTGAATGTTGTCTGTTTGATTACACAGATATAAATATTAATTGCCTTTCTCACTATCATGCATCATAGCATATGATTATATACTTGATATTTGGCTCAATAGTAAAATGAGTTTTCCTAGTCACATGATCTCTTTATGCTAACATAGCAGTTGACTATGTTAGTAAGTCACATTGTTTTGTTGTTGTTTTATTGTTTGTTTGTTTTTTTTTTGCGTTCAGTACGTTTTAGAAGCCTTTAAGAAGTGATTTTACATAATAGAACAATCCTTTTTGAAATCTTGCCTCAGAGTTACTGCTCTATGACAGTCAAAGGCATGGCATGGCAACTTCCAGCTTTTAATCTTTCTCCTATTTTATAGACTCTCAGCTAACATACAGCCTACATGTAATTAATTGCATTTGGAAATGGACATTTTTCAATTGTATTCTTCTGCCATGTACCACGCCACTTCACTGTTTTGTTTTGTTTTTTTTTGTTTTTTTTTATGAATATTTTTCTGGGACCTGTTGTGACCTAGTTACTTCTTTATTAGCATAAAACTTTATTTGTTTATCAACGATAAAGACTTTCCTATTATTCTTCTAAACACCCTCTCTCTCTCTCTTTTTCTCTCTCTCTCTTTTTCTCTCTCTCTCTTTCTTTCTCTCTCTCTCTCTCTCTCTCTCACACACACACACACACAACAGTCTGTACACTTACGCTAACTTCTTTGTTCAGATATCTCTAAGATTGACTTTACTATGCATCCCTCCAGCAGAGGCATAGTTAGAGAGATGGGCCAAGAGGAAAGTTACCCACTAAGTGCAAGTGTGAAAAATTTCCTCTTGCTTATCATGCCATGGAAGTGCATGTGCCAGTTGTTTATTCATTAAATACCCATTTCCTTGTGTAGGATTTTTGCGCTCGAAATTAGCATTATGCTGAGGTAAATAGGAATATTACTTCATAGAACAAATGCCATGTTTAAATGATAGTGAACAATTTTCGTATATAGTGCGAAAGTTCTTAAGTAGTGGTGTAAGAGTGTGTTATCAGCATGCTTTACAGACACACACACCTCAGTATGCTAAACGAAGTTAACTCATATTGAGCATTCATATTTTTTACAAGTGTTTTTCTTTCTTTTTTTTTTACATCGTTTCAAATATTGTAAATTGGTAAGAAATGAGATCTGTTTTGAACTAATCCTCTGCCGAGAAATATCCGATTAACGACTTCGTGAAAACATTTCTCACGTTAGTGGGTTTTTGTTTTGTTTTGTTTTGTTTTTAATCCAAGGGAGATAACTCTACGTAATTTACTAAGTCGACACAAACCATCGCTTGTTCCTTACTATCGAATGTTTCGTTAAAACTCAGTTATATACATTTTTTGATGTTATTGTGTTTAAATATAGTTTGCTTTGACTGTAGCTGCAAACCTTCAAGGTCTTACAGTGTTTTATTTTGTCTCTAAAACTCTGCAACGATAGAAAAAGATCATTTCTGACGTTTTCCAGTTGCGTCTTGTATCAAATATAACGGTGATGTTTCCCTTGTAATTTTCAGGTGCCATTAAGTAAAACGTAATGTTTCCATAAGTGGTACTCTCGCAGTGAAAACCTCCGCATTAGCTGTACGTTTTGCATCCAATTACACCTTGCATATACCAGTAAATCTCCAAAACTATCTCTCTCTTCTACTAAGCTCACCACCATGTAGACATTCACCTCAAGTGTAAAAGAACCTCCGACCTCTTTAATGTAATGAGGCCACCATCCTTGGCATTGTCCCTTCCATTACTCTCCAACAACGCGTCCTTCAAGCTAGTCCCTGTCACCTCCAACTTTTTCAGTGTTTCTCTCTTTACCTCTTCAGAGATTTATCCCGTGTTTTGGAAAAACGCTACAGTATATCATAATGTTGTCAACCCTTCTGGCCCAGCCAACTATGAACATATTACTTTCATTTCCAAATTCTCAGAGATAACTGGACACCTCTCCTGTGTAACGCAACGTAGGGCCTCGCCGTTGAGAAATTTGATTTAAAATATCGTGTTGTCACACTTACCAGCAGAAAAGCATTTGACTGTGTCTGACATGCGAATTTACCTGTCAATGGTCCCCATTTATCTGCTGTTGTCTTTTAGATTGATGGCTTTCTGTCTCCATTGCAATGTGCTAATGACACACATTCTCTCTCTCAACTTTGGTTTACGCCCAGGTTTCCCCACATACTTTTCCTTGTATATCTCAATTACCTACTTACTATCATCACCTTCAACAGTGTCTATTCCTATATAGATAATGCTGCCTTTCATTCATTCATGCCTAGTCTTCTATGAACAGAAATTGCAAAAATTGCTGCCAATAAGATCGTGTCGAATTTATTTTGGTGCTCCTTTGACATGTGGTCTACAAGGGAGATTACTTTAGGTTTTTTTTTTAATTATTTCGTGCATACTTAGCATTGTAATTGTATTTTTTCAAAATTCTTGCTGTTTTACTAATAAGAAAACTATATAATAATTAAAATAAGCGCGTAGATCACCCACGAAAGTAAATTTGCTCATGTAGATCACGCATGAAAGTAGCACTAACACAAAGTAATCTAAAGTAATTTCCCTTTAAACTGTAGATTTACACGGCAAAGTGACACATTTCTTTTCTTAAGAAATGATCTGAATTTAGTGCTGGTTTCTTGTAAAAATGCAGCTGCCTTCTGGTTTCTTCTAAAAAAAATTAGCCAACATCTTATGTGTTTTTAGAAATTGAAAAGTAAACTATAAAGCAACCTAAAGTAATTGCCCTTGTAGATCACATGCTAAAAGAGCACTTTTATTTCCTTCAGCAGCACATGTATCAAGAAACCATTATCACTGAACCCTTGAGGCTGATACAAATGCTGGGCCTTACTATCTCTGAGGATATCTTTTGGCAATCTTACAGCCTCAAATAGCAAAGCTTCATCAAAGACTGGCTTTCCTGTTCAGAACCAGAAAATATTTAGACCCCTAGCAACTACAAACCCTTTATGCAACCCCCACATATAGACATAATAGACTGGCACCATAAGACATATACAGACATAATAGATTGGATGAAGTCAATACGCTTTAGCTTCCTACCGTCTCTTTATTCTGTCTTTTCAACCACCACTTTTTTGCTGCTTCTCAGAACTGGCTGGTCTTGTCTTGCTTCTACACAAACACTTTCAACTCACTCGTCTCTCTCATAACCTATATTGTATCCATCATCCCACCACAGTCAGTCCTTCCTCAGAATGTCAATCCTGTGGAATTCCCCTCTTGCTTTTATTTTAAATGCAACTGTTCAAGAGGAATATTATCTGCAACATCTCACTTTTTGTTGTTGGGATGTTATGAAGATCCTTTCTCCAAACCAAAACCAATTGAAGAAACTACTGTCTCATCTATTGCACCCTTGGTACTAACCCCTCACAATTTTACTGAATATTAACTGTATTAAACTCAGCAAATTACCCCATCTTCACTCGTCAATCTCATATATACTTTGGATTCTCTGGACGTTTAACTCTGGGGTTTGTTAATTTTATTTAAACCAATGGTCCTTGATTGGGACAGTAGCACCCTTGTTGATGCTTTGAACTCACAGAGAGAGAAAAATGCCAAGAGAATACTGGGTCTTTAGAGGGGTCATAATTTTTCTTAGTAAGAAAATATTTAAACCAGGTGCAGTACTTATATTTTAAACACATTTTTAAAAAAACAGCTTTGTTGGGATTACAATATGAATTGGGCATTGTTATCAGGGACCAGAAAACATAACTAGATGATGTACCAAAGTTCCATATATTTTCATTATATAAGTACTCGTCTTCTTTTCATAATTTCCATAACAATTCAACATAGGAGATGCAAATATCTAAAAAGAAGCACATTTGGATGGAATGATATAACAAAATATGTCTGATTCTTGG
The DNA here is from genome assembly GCF_046866305.1 of Octopus bimaculoides. Classification (NCBI taxonomy): domain Eukaryota; kingdom Metazoa; phylum Mollusca; class Cephalopoda; order Octopoda; family Octopodidae; genus Octopus; species Octopus bimaculoides. The sequence goes on along the minus strand of NC_142931.1, from coordinate 83,350,907 downwards.
GTGGAGAGGGTTTTTCTCTTTTAGTATTTTTCTGCAAAACACAAGTAAAACTCCACTTCTTGGGACTCTGGGCTATTAAAGTTTGAGAACCACTGATTTAGATAATTTTGGGTATCAGCTTTGTTTCATCGCTTGATCCCATTGCTATGGCCAAATATTGAAAGATTATACACCTCTAAAATGAAGAAAGAGTTTAGCTGAAGTTAAAATATATGAAGGAAAAAGACATCCCATAGTCCAATGTCTCATTCAAACTCCACAGCATGACAGCATCGCTTCTCCAGTAAACCCTGTGAATTCGTCAAACAAATCCGAAATATGTCCTGAGTTGTAACTTGTTGTTGTGATTAAACGTTTAGTGCTACAGTATGTTCTGGTAACTTCAGTCAATATTCCTTCTTATCTCATAATTAATCAAAATAATTTAACTATCTCTCTGTATTTAAGTCTAACATATCTGCCAGCTTCTTTTTTCCCAGACTTAATTTTAATACTAATTCTCATCACCACCTCCAAATCTTCTCATACCCCACCCCATACTGATTCTATTCTATTTCTCTAACTGTTCCATTTGCCACTGTCTTAAATACAAATTATCCTGTTCCCTTTTTCATAGATTATTCTGCTTCCCATCTCAATACCCTGCTCTTTAGCTCAGACAATTCCTGCAGCCATTGAACACCCACTCCATCCACATTGTTGATTTCACAAGCCCTCGTTCCTTCCCAATAAAACTTTCCTCTAGGTGATAGACTCTATCCACAACCCCATTACTTGGCCCTTGTTTTCCCTTGGCGGAGTCTGTTCTCTTGCAAGCTTTTTAAGACTGGCCTTTCATTTAAGAATAACTTCTTCCCAGTAGTCTTTAAGCCCTTAAAAATCAAAGATGTTGCTCCTCTTTCTCTAGCTCGGTGACAAAAACAAAATAAAAGCCTCTCCTTTTCATGATATTCCAGTAGTTACTCTCTGATAATCTATGTATATGAAGTAAATGAAGGATCACAAAAGTGGTTGCATTTTATGGATTATATACAATATGCCTTTGTATCACACATAACAGTATAGAACAAAAAATACTATACTAAAATTAGAATTGTACTGTTGTGTTTGTACGTTGGACAAAGTTGTCCTAATCTTGATAAACACTATCTCTGAGCATTCTCTCTCTCTCTCTCATTCATTCGTATCTGGTGACTATCTCAACTTTCTTCATGGTGACACACATACATAGCAATCACTCACTTCCATTACCTCTCCCCGTATTTAAATTAATGTGTTTTTTTTATAAGTTTTCAGTTGACTGAAAAATTGTGTTCTACCCACTTGGCATGCTATGCTTTCTAGTTAACAGTTTTAGGAAGGGTTACACACACACACACACACTTAATTATTCTGCATAATACAGTACTTTCCAAACCCTGAATAACCTGTATACACTAAACAACAAGCAATATTACTACACATCTACAACAAAACACATTACATTTACTCTGAACTAAACACACTATCCAATCACTGTTGTCATTTGTGAAGACATCAGTTTTCTCATCTATTGAACTCCGTGAAACAATCCATGACCAGTAACACTGAGTGCTCATTTGTGTTCTCTTCAGTAAACACAACCAACTCTGTATCGTATGTTGTTACATTACACTAAACCATTCTTCATACAACACTACAGTGCATTACACTCTGTATTTGCATATTATTTAACAATTGTCGGTGAAAGAAACTTTAGGTCATTACTTTAATGTCGTGGATACATTCTCCGTCACATGAATTTGATAATCTGATGCGGTAAGTATTGTCCTATTCATTAGTCTTTCTGAATTCAAACCAAACTAGTGAATCGAAATGTATATATGTCGGATTATTAGAAATATATCTACATTTCTCGGAACTATAGCAATCAAAGTTTTAAAAACTGGATTCTTATTTTAACCAATTTAGGTACCTTTGAGTATGCATTAAAGATATTTGTTCCTTACTTGTCTTTACACTTTTGATAAAATTTTGATTACTATTCTAGAATGAGCTTCTTTTCTTTTTGTACTTTGGTGTCCTAACTGGGGTTGAACAAAAACCTTTCAGTGCTGTTTCGTAGTCATTTATTCCACTTTATTTTGTTGACCCTAATCTTTAACCTTAGCTGATGCTCTAAGAATTGAAACATTTTTCCATTCGTTGATAAACTGGTATAAATGAATTTGTTGAATGCGATGTAATCAGTGCTGTTTACGTCTTCCTAACAGTCTCAAAATCCTTGAAGATCAAAAGTGCTGCCACTCTTCCTATAGCTCGGTGACAAAAACAAAACAAAACAATGTCCTCTCTTTTTCATTATATTCATCTTCAATCGTTCAATTATATTACAGGAGTAAAAGTAACAATTGCAGGCCAATGAAAATGGAAGAAACTTTTTACCACAATTTTCTATATACTTCATCATTATTATCATATATATCTTTTGCTTCTTTTATCATTTTGATCTTCCAGTTATAGTAGTAACAAAGTTTTTAAAGTCATTATCCATTATCTGATGTCAGCTTCATGTAATAGTTTCTCGGCATTCCGTTTACGTGAACATCGTTTTGCACAAATTGAAGGGTTGCATGCCAGCTAACTAAGTTAGCAAATCAATAGATGAATCTCTCTCAAAACATGCAGTTTAAAGTATACTATGACTGAATTAAAAAAAAAAAAGGTCGGCATGATTACTGCTGGAACCCTTTGATCCGTTTCTACCATCAAAATTGACATGTCTTTTAATGTAAAGATTAAATTTTAAAGCGTGAAGGTTCGTTTATAGGTAGGGGAGATAACTCTTACAAAGCCGATCGAGTCTCACATAGGTCATAGAGTGAATTGAAAATTCGATTTTTGAAAGCCAACCAGTGAAAGTAACTGATATATTTCGATCTTATTAGACCTCCTTAGAAATTCATAGTCTTCTTAGTTGAAGAGACAAATACTAATCGTAATCAATATATATATATATATATATATATATATATATATATATATACTGTTAAAAATGAGGATGTTGATTCTGCTACTTTAAATTTTATTTGTATTACACTGTTAGATATGTTTTCATCGTGATACAAATAAAATTAAATAAGTATCCACTATATTTTTTCTCTATTTTCTTATATTTACTTTTCGTTTATGCAGATGGTCAATTTAGCTTAGAGGTCACTTAATCAAACATATCAGGGGCTCCTTTTCTTGCAGCTTACTTCATGGCTGATTCTTCCTATGATTGAAGCGCAGCTTCTGTCACAGTATTTGCATTCCAAGAGGATAGCTCGGTGCTCTGCATTTCTGTTGTTTTCCTTTCGCCACTGACGTTTCTGAATTTGTTTGTTTCTGTAGCTGCTCTCGAGCGAAGCAGTTCCTTTCCTTCACCACAGTCCTCCATATTGTTCTGTCCTCAGCCCTCTCTTCCCAGGTGCTGACATCCACCTCACACTTGGACAAACTAGTTTTGCAAGTGTCCTTATAGTTCAGTTTTGGTCTTCCTCTTGATCTCTTGCCCTGGGCCAGTTCTCCATAGAGCATTTGCTTCGGGATTCGACGGTCATCCATTCTCTTGACATGCCCCAGCCACCTCAGTCTTCTCATATAGAAGATATCAGTCATGCTTTGAAGATTCGCCTGGGTCAGAACTTCAACATTGGTGACCTTGTCGTGCCATGTTAGGCCTAAGATCTTGCGGAGGCATCTGAGATGGAAAATACTAAGGCACCTTTCCTGTCTGCTGTACAAGGTCCATGTTTCAGATCCATAGAGGAATGTTCTGAGAACACATGCTTCATAAATCCTGATCTTTGTCTTGATGTCTAATCTCTTATATCTCACTCCTTTGTGTACAATTTAGAGTAATGTTCCACCCATCTTTCCGTTTGCTTCTTCTTGTCCGTCAACTGGTCACCTGTTGCAGACATGAGGGGTGCCACTTTACTCACTGTTGGTCCGATAGCAACTCTAATCTTCTCATACATTTTCCTGATGTTACCCATGTTACTCGCCTGTTGAATTTCTAAGCATAATTTATCCCAGTATTGGTTGGCACATTTTCTAGTTTCTTTTTGAAGGTGGGATTTTGCAGCACATAGCTGTTGTTTTGTACTTTCTATTGTGCTTTATGAAGATCTTGCACTTTTTCTCAAGTAATGGCATTGGCTTCAATCCAGTCATCCTTGGAAAGTCGATCTGTTCCAAAGGCCCTCGATGCAGAATCATATATTGTTGATTTCATGTTGTTCCACATGTCATCAGGGGATGAGCTATCTAAGTTTTGGAGCTGTTCTTCAACATATTCTTGAAATTTGGTTCTCATCACTGGATCTTTGGTGTCTTTTGTGTTGATCTTCCATGTATGTCCTGTTGCTAACTCTTCCATGTGTTTTTTTTTTTTGTTCTAGTTAAGGTCTCTTATTCCACTCATCTTCAAAGGAACTTAGCTTGTATACCATTTTTGTTGACAAGAGAAATGACAATAATGTCTCCATTTGTAACCCAGCAATGCTTCAGAGAAGCACAAGTGATATCTTTTCGTCTTTCCTTCCTTCTACCTATGTACATAGGATACATGAAGAAAGTGTCATTCAGTTGTTGGATATATCTAACAGTGTTAGTAGGTCTATCTGTTAGTGGTAGATGGTAGATATATCATAGCTCAGTGGTTAGAGCATTGGGCTCACAATCATGAGGTAATGAGTTTGATTTGCAGACCAGGCTGTGTGTTGTGTTCTTGAGCAAGATACTTTATTTCATGTTGCTCCAATTCACTATAGAAATGAGTTGCAATGTCACTGGTGTCAAGCTGTATTGGCCTTTCCCTTGGATAACATCAGTAGCATGGAGAAAGAAGGCTGGTATGTATGGACGACTGCTGGTCTTCCATAAACAACCTTGCCCAGACTTTTGCCTTGGAGGGGAACTTTCTAGGTGTAATCCCATGGTCATTATTGACCAAAGGGGGTCTTACTCTTACCCTATGTCCTCTATTAGTGACAGTGTCTTCTGATACTGACAGCAGCTAATTGTACCATCTCTTATTTATTTTCTGATGGAATTGAAGCTAGTAATAAAAGCACAATAGTTGTTTCGAAGGGAGGTAAGGAAGATATTTTAAGAATTACTTCATCTAAAAATTTTCCAAATCTTATCACAATCTCATCATTTATCTATTTTTCTGCTACACTACATTTCCATCAGTTTGAACTCCAATCATTTTCAGTTTACATTTATTTATATATTTGTTGGTTGGGTTTGAACTCGCATAGCTATAACACTCTTTATATCTTAACCTGTGACCTATGCTCGCTTGCTTCCAAGTTTACTTACTACTCAGTGCACCTGAGAGAGTCCGAGTTACTCCCACTGTTTGCCCACACTTTGTCCAGCATGTCTTCACTTCAGAGCACTGGGCAGAGATCACATCGCATTCATGCGCCGACCGGCACACACACTCGTGCTCGATACCAACGACAACAACCTTATTAGCCGTCAACCGCCGCCGGCTACCACCACAGCCACCTCTTTGCTCCCTCTGAACAATGTTGCTGTTAATTGCTTGCTTCCAAGTTTACTTACTACTCAATGTGCCTAGAGAGAGTCCAAGTTACTCCTGCCAAGTGTTGTTGGGATGAGCAAATATAAGGAAGATAACTGGAGATCTAAATATAAATGTAAGAGACAAATACCTGAAAAATATGACAGTCTGAAAATGTTATCATTACAATATATCAAGGATACAGATAAAAGGTTTACTTCTCTGTACAAAGACCAAGTTGATTGAGACTTGGGAATGTTCATATCTACAACTAAATGGACTGAGCCATTGAGACAACAGTGCCTTTGTCCTGGCACTAGTGATGCTACAGAAACCATCATTCACTCAGGTAATTGACTGGTATCTTACATTAAATCAGCTTACTGAGACCTAATGATTATGTTTGAGGTAGCCAAAATAATATCATGGAAGAAACAGAACAGTGCTGACTAAATACCTTTCAGTTTCATTCTAATCTTACTGGAGTTGATTTTATCTTTCATTCATTTGAAATCATTATTTTGTTCCAAGTCAGCACTGCTGAAGCAACCCTTCCATTTATGCCCATATCATCTTCTTTTCAGGTGTTGTGTATCCTACACTGTATTGTCTAATATGTCCTTTCTTTTTCAAGATAACAGTGTGTAATTTGAGGAAGATTTTTGCACTATTCCTCACAAATTGATTGACCATGTAGAGACTCCGTCATTTTCTCAAGGTTTAATAGAATAACTACTAATTATATACTGATACTGGTTTAATTATTCTCCACTTCCTGTATGTATTTATGACATAATGTCAATGTATGTTATCTATATTGGCTGCTACTAATAATATATATTAGAAATTTGATATGAATTTGCAACACCTATTAAAATATATTTAGATTATGACTTCTGATAGTTTTCTATTTAATAAACCTTTGACCATTTTAGTTGCTGATTAGATTGTCACCTTAAATGTTGTCTTTATTTTAATACAAAATATTTATATTGTTACCCATCTGTAGCCTAGTTTTAGAATAGTACACTGTGTCTGTATGTGTTGTGAGCAGTGACAGAGAGAATATCCAAATGTGAAACAGTGACTCAGAAAACCTATCTAACCCATGTCAGAATGGAAAGGTAAAAGTAAAATGATGAAGATGAAATTATATTATTCAAATCAGCTTTCTTGATATACCAACTGCCTTAAAAATTAGATGTGTGTGTGTGTAAACACACACAAACATATAAGCTGATATAAATATACATGCAATGATAGCTTTTATTGATTTGAATTTCCTTAAGATAACACTTTTATTCAACTTTAAACTCCAATTTCACTTTTTATTTATATTTTTTCTCAAAGATTTCACTTTCTGAAACTATTTGTTTCATTAAAATTTTAAATATCAAAACAACAAATAAAACTGAAATAAACTGAAAAAGACAAAATTGATTTACATTACAATATTTGCTGTGTCTCATTACCTTTCATTATCTTTTAGTTTTTGATATTTTGTGTTATTTTATTTGTAATTTTGTTTTCAGTTTGTTACTTTATTTATAATTTTCCATTTCTTCCAGAAAGAAACGAAATGCTTCCATCTTGTATTATACTTCTGTCGGTCGGAATCTCACAGAGAACAGAACTCCACAAGAATTCACTGGTGAATCGCTAACACGAAGTCAGAAGCATGTACATCTGTCAAGGAAGTGGCCTCAGTGGTTGTGGAAATTGTTTTCACGCTCTCTTGGTGTGAAAATTCATCCAAATGATACACCTCTGGTTGGAACTATATTGCATATGCTTACCTTAACATTTGCCTTTTCATTCAGTGTAGCATCAGCCTGGTACATCGTGTTGGATGTCCTCAGCAATTACACACGTACTACTGTGCTTATAGGTTCTGTTTCTATACTGATTGGTTTTTCTTGGGTCGCCATTGGTATGTTTTGACTTTCTTTACTATTTTACTTTTACTACTTCGTTTTTAATTTTCCTTAAATTTTGATACTTTTTATTACACTAAATTCTTTACATTTTTTATTTCTATACTAGCCTTTAATTCTTGTTCTCTTAGAGGAAGAAGAATAGTGCCTGTGACTTTTTACAGGGTCTCTGAGACTGGTCAAAAACAATGTGGAGAGGAGTTATCTCCAGACAAACATCCTGGTTTTAATGAGTGCTATAGAGTGTATTCTGCTAAAGGTATCCTATTAACCTAGGACTGATACAATCCATTTGACAGGCTTCTACATAGACTTTGTTTACTGAATTTTACTCGCACAGTTGGCTTGACCCAAGGTTATTTTAGACAAAAAGGCTGCACAATCATATCGAACACAGAACCACAGATTGTAAACTTCTTAACCACATGACAATACCTTCACCTATGTTTGCAAATAGTCATTACTATCAAATTAATTCTAATTTATTTTAGAAATAATGCTAAACTGTGTACAGGCTATGATGATATAAAGAATAAAAGACGTTTCTCTGCCATTTGTAATAAATCTTTTTTTAGACTTGTCTAAGAATATTTCAATCAAATTACCATATTTTTATATAACTGTTTTATTTTATTTCTATTTCAAAGGAATTTATGCTAATGATCTTGCTGGGCGACTGATCAGCAATAAAAATTTTGCTGATAGCGTTCGCATGCATTCTAGGACAGTCTTTAAGATCAGTTCCACTGGTTTGCTGTTTTTGATAAGTCTGGTGTTGATGTGTGTGAACTCTTACCATTCTTGGATCAATTTCCAAGCTGAATCTTGTCAGCAAATTGGGGTTACGAATGCACTGTGCCTGATTGCATTCTCCTGTAAAGTCAGTTTTGGTGTCTTTGCATTGATCTGGAATTGCATGGTGGGCTTCATCCTTCTCTCTGTTTGCAGAACCCACACTATTGGTAAGTATTGCATATATGCATTCCTTAAAATATTTCTTTGAAATTTTCCACAAAATGTATTTAATAGTTACATAATGGCAGTCAATGCAGCCATTAAAACATACATCCATTATCTTATTCAGTTTTACTTTATTATATAGACAGATAGATAGATGGGTAAATATTTTTCAAAACCTCTTTTGATATAGTTTTATTAGTCACAGAGTTCTCAATAACCTGATATAGAAATAATGTAATGTAAGAATACATACAAAATATACTAGGAAGTATGAATATCAACCCATTTGGGACATATTCTCAGTTTATTATGAATTTCACATATGCTGAACCAAATTTCCGATAATAGTAGGAATTTTCAAACTCCATGTTAAAATCCAGTCAATCTAACAACAGATCAGTCAATCAGAATAAAGATAGTGCAGAACTATGCTGCTAACAATGTCTGGTCGCAGATATTTGAGAGTTTTTCTTGTTTTTTTGTGGTGGTGGGAAACTCACCGCAAATAATAAGGTATGGCAAATTTTAGAAGACATAATGTAAATTCAATCAACTGGATTTCAATCAAATGTATCTAGAAGATGACTTGGAGGCAGTTAAAGTTTTCAAGTGGAATGTAATAATACTGTTTCTCAAATAGGGGTAGATTGTGGTTCACAGGTATTTGAAAGCACTGATGATGCAATATTGGTATTAAGTTCACAGATTGGTAATTCCAGATAATTACCTAAATTTCTAGTAATTTCTGTTTCGTAATTTACAATCATTCCCTTTTTATTTGAGAGATGTGTGTTTTTATGTGTTCTGGATGTAGATCCTAGATAGACACTTTCTTTTGCTTGTTCAGTTTGTTTTTTCCTTCCTCTTTCAGGAATCCGTCGGTTTATTCGAGAGTTAGAAGTTGATGGTCAAAGTTATGATGCTTACTGGAAATATCAGAACTCTCGAACTGGAGTTCGCCATGTTGACATCGATAGTCTCTCTTCAGGTTTAGGAGCAGGTTAGTGCTTCATTTGCTATTGTTGATGTTGTCGTTGCTTTTGTTAAACCACACTTCAGCTACAAAAGACATGTGGTATATATAGCTGTTGTTTAGCCTTAGGTCAACTTATGGACTTCTGACCAAGAGCATTATAATCATGACTATCTTACCTTTTTAGTGTTATCTTTCAACTACAATACTATGTTCTTCCTTTTTATGATGGTAGGCTGTGAATCAAGATATATTTGGTTGTATATATTTATTGCAAGGGTTACAAACACAGAAGCTCCTCTCTTCTGTTGTTGCTACTGTCATGACCATTGTCACAGGTGTTGTTTCTCTGCATGTTCATTCTATTGCTAATTTGCTTGGCCAACCCCATCAAAAGTATACTATAATTTAGTTATGAATTAGGACTGGGGATAAGCTAGCTTGCAAGTATAGATTTGTGAGACTATTTGTTATAATAATCTCACTCAAAACTTTCTCAGAGTAAACACTGCTACTGCTTCAGTTATATCTTTAGTTTCTTGAATTTACCTTTCACACAAAAATCTAGCTTTCAAATTATAAACTTTTATTCTTACCACTTTGAATGAATGGTAATGGATAGCAAAATTATAAGAATGCCTGACAAAATGCCTTGCAATATTTAGCTCGTACTTTTGTGGTCTGAGTTCAAATCCTGCCATTGATTTGCCACTCCATATACTCTGTCCAATGTAAATAATGTAAATAATATATATATTGGTGTTAGGAAGGGCATCCAACCATAGAAACCATGCCAAATCAAACTGGAGTCTGCTGCAACCCCTCAGCTTACCAATCCTGGTCAATCCTGGTCATACCAGCATGGACAATGGATGTTAAATGGTGATGATGATGAATAAATAATTATATTAAGAGGGTAACAGATAGCAGAATCAATAGGTCATCAGGCAACATCCTTTGCAGGCTTTAGATGCATTGCTTTCCCTTCTGATTTCAAACTCCATTTTGTCTCTAAGGTTGACTTTGCTATTCATTGTTTTGGTAATAAGTACCAGTCAATTATTGTGGTTGAATACAGTGGTATATATTCAACTACAACCACCTGTAAAATTTATGGCCTTGTACCTTTACCACAAGTTACTTATAAAGACAATGGAATGGTTGAAATAGACAAAATACTTCATGAAGTTTAATTTTTTCCATTTCAAAAACCCTTTGCAAGAGTTTCTGAAATAAGTAGTAGTAATGTACTGACATAAATTCAATTTACTACTCAGCCACTATAGAAATTTGTAACTTTGTGCCAATACAAGAATTTGTTAATTATTGTGATGTATTAATTAATATTTTCAAAACACAGTGGCTCATTAATTCTCGTTTCTATTGTGCTTAAATAGATAACATATCCCCTACTTCCTCAGTTGATATTCCTAATATATGTTATATCCTTTTCTCTTGGTAGCTAGGTTAACTGAAGAATGTCCTGCTCAGTGACACAAAGAGATTTCTGTTTCAATGTTTCATCCCATCAGCCATTTCATCTCTCTAGTGACTACAATAATCTAAGATTGTGATTTTATTTTTGCCTTTCACTCTTCCCTGTTCTAGATTTCTGTGATGAATGTGTATGGAATGATGACTGTAACAGGAATGGACATAATTGTGACAACAATAGCCAAATGCCCAGGCCAGTTTCAAGACCAACACTACCAACTGAAGAGAGCCCTTCCCAAATTGTCACCCCTTCAAATCACGATGATGACAACAAGAATGAAGGTTGTTTGCCTGAAGCAATATCCGATCAAGCTGTACAAATGGAAGCAGTTGGTTTCCTAAAATTTTTTCTATCATCATCATAATTAGCATTACTGCACATCATCCTCCATCTCACTGCCTATCGTCTCCCACCTCATCATTTAATATTAAGGTTGAACACTGGCAGAATCTCAGACATCCCAAGATATCTGGAATTCTAGCAGTGCTTCACCTTTGTTCTATACCATTATTTTTTTTTGGGGGGGGGGTTCAATCTATGATGAAGTGCAGAAACTTGTGTTTTCACAAGATTAGCAATTGTATTATTTTCTTTATAGTAAGACCTTAGATTGCTTTTAAAGTAACAATCAGAGACAAAACATTTGGTATTGTTATCTTTTGATTCATCCTTTGTGTGGACATCAAGCAATAATGGAGTTACTACACAGTCTTGAAGTAGACTGTTTTATAAGTTTTGTGATCAGCTCCTCTTGCCACATATCACAGGGACAAAGTACTAAACAATACATATCATACCCTCTAACATTAATAACCTTTACTTGTTGGCTGGCATTGCTCTTCTTATATTAGGAGGGAAGCTAAAAACAAGGATGAAAAACAAGAAGTCTGATGAAAGACATCTATTATATGAACTTACCTTTCATCACACTAATAATACCGGACATATTCTGGCATCAATCCAGTTAACTATACATTTCCTCTTTGAATCTGTGGCCTTGTTCCAATTTGATTAAGTCATTATTGTTACTGTTATTGTTGTTATTGTTAGAGTTAATTATCATTTTTATTTCTTCAGCCACCTGAAAATACTCAACCACATAACATGGCATCAGAAATGATGACAAATGATGATATATTGATGTCCTACTGGAAAATATCTGTGAGTACGGTTTGCATTGTTTGTAATTAGTTCTTTCTCTATTTTTCAACTTCTTTCTGCCCCTTCTGTTCTCTCTTTCATAATGTATTCTAAATGTTTCAGTGCCCCTCCTTTATAAACACCCTTACTATCTTACTGCATCTCATCAGACACAACATACCTTGCATACAGATATCCAGATTCCCATTGTACCTCATTCATATATACACAAGTTCTCATTGTATTTCTCCCTCTCTCTCTCTCACACACACACACACAAATATACACAACGATGATGATGAGTCGTTAATCAGTAGCAATGCACTTAGCAAATTGCTGAGAGAAACATTTTTCTTTTTTTTTTTCCTACCTTATATTTAATACATACTAACGAATATTAGTTCTTATGCAAACATAAGTCCATCTTATGCATCTTATTCTCTCTTTAACCCTTTTTACCTCTCTAACACTTGTTTACGTTAAGTAGCTCTTTATACACTATCTCCTCTAGATTAACTTCATTCTCATGTATTAATTTTTTTAAAAATATACACCACACTAAGTATTGTTTTTAACTGTCAGGTCATATTTTAATTCAAATGTAGCCATGTCTTTCCATTGAACGTTTCTATACAATTTTTGCCCTACGTGACTTATTTGGAGTTAAAATTTCTAATCTGCTTACTCATTTCTAGAGGGAACATCTCTGAAACCTCTTATATTTTCAAATAACCACTATAGCCTTAGTTGTAGTTAATACCTAACTAGACTCACATCTCTTTTTCTCATAAGGATAAATATGAATCTCCTAGATTCTATTCTTTCTCAAGTTCTTTGTAAAAATTTTGTTTATACTTCTTGCATTGAAGAGTACATTGATATATAATTAATTTAAATTCAACTTTACGATGAAAGTAAACAAACAAAGTTTGTTTTTAGAAGCATTGAGATGTATTGTAAGAAACAGACATAAATTTATTTCTCAAACGTGTGATAATGCTATAAATAGCGTGATCAGGATTGGCCAGTAACGTATTTTTCTGCATTGTATGGATAATTTATCCTGATCATGCTATTTATAGCATTATCACGTGTTTGAGAAATAAATTTATTTCTGTTTCTTATAATTAATTTAATTCAATTCAATTTAACCATGAATTTGCATGATTTTTATATCTCTGTACGCAACGATCGTCTACATGAATTAAAATTTTCTTATATATTTTAACCTCTCTTCTCCATTTTTAACTAAATTGTTGAATTTTATGGGATTTCTTTCCATAAATTCACAACACATTACACAGAGTAGATGAAACAGGGACAACTGACGAAGGGGTATACTCTTTAGGTTGCATGTCTTGTTTCTCTGTTTGTTTTTTTTCGTTGTTCAAAAAAAGCTCATTTTCTGTTTTCATTTCTCATTGTGTTTAACGTTTATTTGATGTCCTGTACCCATATATGCATTTTTTTATGTCCTGTACCCATACCTACATATATATATATATACATATATATGTAGGCATGTACATATATGTATGGATATATGCATATATTTACATATTATTTATATTATTATTATTATTATTATTATTATTATTATATATATATATATATGTCTCAATATATTTTTCTTTGCGTTACAGTTCCGTATGCGTACAACATCAGCCTATCTGCAACGCTGGCTGGCCAGCTGGATTGTCCTGATTGTACTATGGTGTGCTAATTATATTATATTTTGGATGTCTCATAAAGCCACTCTTCTGGGTATTGTAGAATTCATCTTGCCACTTTTGCTTCTGTTACTCATATCTTCTGCATTTGCTGAAGCAAATGCTGAAGGCCAGCGTATGATCAGAGTAAGTGTCAAATTTAGTTTCATTTATTTGTTGAGCTGTGTTTCAATTGATTCATTATTGTTAATGTACCCTTCCTTATATTTTTTTTTTCCTAATGAAAGGGTTTAATTTGCTATTAGACTGCTATTTCTAGCAAGTCACTCGATCATAAGAGGGTTCATCACCGACTCTTTCAATTTGATTTTGTTTATCCTAAGTTCAGCTCTGATTGAACAGATCTTAAATCAAAAGCATTTTATTGGTTCCCTTTCCATCTTTTACTCAGATGCAATGTACCTAGGAAAACATTATCAAATCTGCCTCTTTTATAAAGATGGTAGCATGTGATTGAGAAATATTTGGGCGTGATTTCCAGCAGTTTGAGTGATCACATAGAAGCTAGGGAAAGTAACTTGCCTTTACCAATTAAATGAAAAAAAAAACTAACATAAGAATAAATCAACAAAAATAGATAAAACTTAAGATTTTCATTTGAAGGGAAAAGTTAGTGGAAGAAATTCAACATTTCTCCAAGAATGTTTCTGTGCCTTTTAGAGAAAGTCTTTCAAAAATAGTTTTAGAAAAACAAAAATATCTTCTGCTTAAGTTTTCTCCCATTGACTCCTCTCACCTTTAATTTTATCATTAGTCATAAAATAACTGAAATAAATAGAGTATCAAGCTAGTTTACTTTACTGTATTTCATTTTATCTCCCCTATGTTTAAATTCTGTCAGATAGATAGATATCTTTAATTTGAAATGCTGCTATATGACTCACCTTAACCAACAACTACCTAATACCTAACTATATACGCAACTATCTGTTTCAGTGTATGTGTCCAACTGAAGATCGCCTCTTTCTCCTCTTGTTTCTCAACCAGCAACCTCTACAGATGACGGTGTGTATTATTAGACATTAACCCATTGTTTTCTTGCTTGGATTACTCTTTCAATCTGTATTATACCACTGATAGATGGGGACAGATCCTTTGGAGATTATAATCAAACTCATTCACACACACACACAAACACACACCATTTTTCAACATCTTTCAAATATATGTATTTTTGTCAATCTGAGTGGTTGATTTAATGAGTATATTGATTGACGGTGCCTTGACAGATCAACCTCCAGCAGATACCTTACAAGCCAGCAAGAGCCTTCATGTAATCACTTGCTAAAACCAACAGACAAAATATCCTTCAAACTGTACTCCCATTTCTGTTTTAAGAAATGAATGATACATTATACATTGGATAATGTAGTTCTTAATATCTCTGGAGAAAACAAGGACAGGATGGTTTGGAATTAAAAGACCATAGAGTTAATTTAGCAAAGACCAAAATCCTAGTAAGTAGGAAAGCAGACAAAGCATCAATCCTTTCAGGGAGATGACCCTGCTTAATATATAGAAGAAGTGTAGGTAGAAGTTCCATACTCCCCTCACACAAACACACACACACACACACTCACTGTTCCACCATCTATTTCTGTTTAACTCTATCTCTCCTTTCTCTCCCTACAGGGATAGCAAAGTATCTCCTCTATAGTAAGATACCTATTTCTGTCCCTCTATTATACTTTAACCTCTCAACTGGATCAAAGCTACATCCCTTAGTTCCAGTCCCTCTCCCAGCTGAGAGGTCTTCATCCCACAAGCTACTTGGTGACCCTGCTGATGACTGTGTCACATAAAAAGCACCCTGTACACTCTGTAAAGTGACTGGTGTTAGGAAGGACATCCAGCTGTAGAAACCATACTGAAGCAGACAATGGAACTTGGTGCAGTTCTCTGACTTGACTATCTCCTGTCAAACTGCCGTTCATGCCAGCATGGAAAAAAGATGTTAATTGATGATGTTGTTACCTGTTCATAAGCATCATGATATCTAATCGCTCGCATGCTGGTAGTTGTTCACTAACTTGTTGTTAGCTGGTCACTGGCATACAAGTAGATGTTCATTTGCTTGATGCTTGTCATTTGTATATTTTATCATGCATTTGATTATCTCTTTATCTAGCATATGCATAAAAATGTGTGACACATTTGTATGTCCTAATGTCACTCATTTATATATTTGCTATTTTTTCTTCTCATTGCAGGTTTTTAACTTTGCCTTGACATATAATGCCATTGTGGGAATCCTTCTTGCCTTTTCTGTAGCATTTGCCTCTAAAGTCATAATGGATGAGGTTGTTGTATAACGAGAAGAAAAGAAGAAACAAAATATCAGCCAGTACTGAAAATGCTAACAACCAATGAACAAAAAGAAAAAACACTGAACCAATGAGATTATTTGCTTAAAAATTCAAAGAACACAAATTTTTGGATCATTCTTTTCTTGCTTTCTTCTACTCCATTCTCAACTGAAATGCTACCCACATAAATTCTCAGGGTTACAGCAGTTGTTTTTAAATAACTATTCCTTAAGTCTGTCCTGCATATATATATATATATATATATATATGTATATATGGATGATGATCTATACCAAAGTATTCCAGTAATGTCCTGTATAAATATATATATATTTATATGAAGGATGATCTATACCAAATTATTCAAGTAATGTCGTGTATGTGTGTGTGTGTATATGTGTGTGTGTGCGTGTATATGTGTGGAGGATGATCTATACCAAATTATTTCAGTAATGTCATACCGGTCAAATTTGCTTTAGTTTTTTTTTTTTTTTTTTGTACTTGTTTTTATGGGAGATGGGGATGATATTTTATTGTTATTTGTTTTAAAAAGTTATCACACCACTGTTGCCATTTACACCTCTACTATCACCACCATATTCTCTAACCAAAAAAACTGTTACTTTCATTGAACTACTACTGCAACTACTACCATTGCAACCAATAATGTATGGATTAAAACAAGTTCTTAGTAAAGTACTCTCATTTCATGAAATAAGAAGTTAGTGATTTTTTATCTTTTTTATTCTTTTACTAATTACCTTAAATTTCTTTTACTAAACAAAACTATCAAGATCTAATTCCAGATGCTACAAGTTTTCTGTTTTTTACCTGTATCTCTCTCTCTCCCTCATATATATGAGAGAGAGAGAGAAGAAGAAGAGTAAAGAGTGCGCTAAGAGAGAACTCATTTTTATCAAG
This sequence comes from Octopus bimaculoides, assembly GCF_046866305.1. NCBI lineage: Eukaryota > Metazoa > Mollusca > Cephalopoda > Octopoda > Octopodidae > Octopus > Octopus bimaculoides. The sequence continues at coordinate 83,333,888 of NC_142931.1, read as the reverse complement.
ATTTATGGTAAGAACTAGGAAGGTTCATTACCTAATTGTAACTGAGTTTCATCCAGGATTGGGTATTTTTTAATTAGTGAACAATTGAAAAATGGATGTTGCATTTATAGTTGGCATGTTTGGCTGGAAGTGTTTGAGTCACATGGAATCTTAGCTTCCAACATTTAAACATTTACCATACAAAAAAGGCAGTAAAACCATCCAATGTGTGTGTGCAGAAGCAATATTAGATCAAAATAGCCATCTGTGTAGCATACGTAGTATAAATACGTCATGAAAATCACTGCGTGTATATGCACAGCCAATGCTTATATAGGCTGAAATGCATTGAGTATTCTCACCAGCCACTGCTAGGATGATTTTTGCCTACCTCTGGTAGATATATATATATTGTGTTTTTAAACCGGTATTGTTGTAAATTTGCTTTTTGTGATGTATTTGCATTAAGTAGGAAACATAAGTGGCTATTTTAATCTCATACTACTTGTTGCTTGTAATGGATTTTTATTCGGGTGGGTGACTGTTTGCAACATCAGTGATTGTTCATTCACTGTTAATGTACATCAATGATAAGATTTTATCATTGCATGAGGTTGGCCATGAGTATATGCTACTGACAATATGCAAATAGGCAGAAATACATCTAGCATTCTCACCAGTCATGATTTTCATTTGCCCCTGGTACATAGTGTTTTTAAACACAGCACATCCATAAGAGATATTTTGGATGGATACCCAGCAAATTTGCTTCTGGCAATGTATCTACATTGAGTATGATACACAGTGTATGTGTACATTCATGAAATATTTTATATATACATATTCACTCTAGATAGTGCATACTGTATATCATTTTATATTTGACATGAGTCGACTGAGTTATCATGATCCATTAGGAGGACAGTAACTCTTATACCCTTCTAAATGATCAGAAGACCACATGTCACATTTACATACCATTTTTGGCATGTTTTGTATGGCTAGATGCCTTTCCTAATGCCAACCACTTTATAGAGTATGCTGGGTGCATTCTGTGACAGTAACATTAGAGAGGTTGTCACCACCTCAGACAAACTAAAGAGTCAACTTGACCTTACTTTGCTATTACTCATTCACTACCCACTTTGCAGAGTGTACTGAGTACATTTTATCATGGTGCCAACAATAGTGTATTGTCTTGTACCCTACAAGACTAAAGAGTCCTCATTACTTTATAGTGTCTGTATTCGTTCAAGACAATCTTATCATTAAGGTAAATTGGAAAAAGTCTGATCACAAAACTGGGATGATTGGGTGAAGGAAGCAAGAGCATGATGAGAGAAACTGCGATCAAGTTAAGAGGGTTTGAAAGTAGAGAGTAATGGAAGTGAGACGATGATAGTAACTGTATGTGTGCTGGTAAGATAGAGATTCAGTGATGGATGTCTGTAATGAGTGTCTTGGAAAAGAGGAAATGCAGGCTGGTAGCACAAAAAGTGTGTTGGTAGAGTGTATCAGATACAAAAACACTTCTTGTCATGGAGAAGAGAGGTAAAGTGATAAGGAAGGTAGTTGAGGGGTATTGAACAGCACTGGACAACAAGGGATGCTAATTCTGAATTTGCACTCAAAATTGTTCTAGCACGTCAGGATTTTGAGTTATGCACAAGATTATAACTATACTTTCGGCTAGATATAGGCTGTATTATAAAATTTGCTAAAATGAAAGCGGTCTTAATTCAAAATTAAAGAAATAACAACAATAAAATAAATGACGAGGAAGTTCATTATTTAGTTTATGTGGTGCGATGGAGGAAGAAGACAACAAGAAGCATTGGACCTTACCTTGCCGACCGCAGCGGGGTACACGATCGCTCCTAATCAGAACATGTCTTTCTCGTAATGTCGCTGTTTTCTCACTGGACCCACGTGCTAGCCTTCGACCGCATGTCGCCGACTTCCGATCTGGCCCTTCCGGTCTGGCTTCACCTCTGTTTGCCTCACCCCTCTCCACCTCAACACATAGCTCGTCACAGCCCATAACACCACACGCCCCCCCCCCCCCTGATCTATAGATCATTCAACCGGCTCTCCCACTCACTCCTCGCTCCCGAACTACCTTAATTGGTTTCATAATCAGCCAACCAGGGAGGAGGGTACCGCTCCCTCTGTGGTCGCTGTGCGACCCCGGGACTGGCCTGAGTTCCTGGCGCGCTGCCTTCATCATCTTGCCTACTGCTGCTGTCTTCATCCTGCCCACTGCAGCTGGTTCCATCCTCTGAAGCACTGACAATCTTCTGCACATCCAAAACATGGCGTGGCATACCATCGACTGAGACGTTTTTCTTCAAATTGACGGAGGTTATAGTTCCTTTCCCCCATTGTGATGTGCACCGCGCATTTGGGGGTTTTACCCAAACTTCTTCCCCGATCGGCATGAAGGCGTGCTCTTCTCCCCGGAGTCGCATTGATGCAATACACGGGTGCCTCCACTCGTACCTGAATATTGCCCTGTGTGGCACCGACTCCTCAGCCTGTCCTGACCTGGACGACATATTGTACCAAAATACGGCCTCGATTGGCGAAATGCGACCCCTCTCTGTCATGGTCTTGATGGTACGATGATGCCTTTCCACCACTCCATTTCCACTTGGCCGGTATGCCGCCCTGAAGAAGTGGCTGACCTGCCACCTGTCAAGCATTTCTTTCAGCGCCTCCGAGCGAAATGCAGTGCCATTATCCAGCAGCAGCTCATCCACGGGGCCTCGTTCCAGGAATATCCCATTTAACACTCCTGTGATTTCCTCTGCAGTCCCCGTCTTCATCTCCCTCCATATGGCCATCCGCCCCGGTCTGCAGTCAACCATTGAGAGGTACGTTCACTGCCAGTCGTTTCCAGTTGTGGGCCATTGGAATACTTCCCGCCTCATGTACGCCCGGAGCAGGGTCAATAGACTGGCACCTGTCACAGCTGCTAACCACTCTCTGCACGCTCCGCCTCGTTACCTCGGAGTCAACTTTCCTGGCGAGGAACAACATCCTGTCCACTCCCATGTGATGCATGGTATGCAGTCTCCTCAACTCCGAGTCACTCAGACAGCATACTGCAGCCACAGCCCGCTCCGCATCCTCTGGCACCTGCAACCAAGCTCGCTTTACCCTGGTTAGGACGTCTGCCCTGTTCTTTTCGGAAGGCACAAAGATTACGCTCAGCTCCAGATCGAACTCAGCGGTTAGCTCCCGCAATATTCCCAATCGGCGCTTTACCAGCATCTCCGCAGCCCCTTTGGTTCGCACCCTCCGCTCATCGGTGAGGACTGTCGTCACCCAACCAAGCACAGTGACCGAATCGGTTCTAATCTCGATGGTGCACAGCCCCCACCTCAAGGCCAGGTTCACCCCCTTCAGCACGGCATCCAACTCCGCCACGTTGATATGGTTGCAGTCATCCATCTTCCTGAGCCAGGCTGCATCTTCCACCACGGTGCCTCCGATTTCTAAGACAACCCCTATTGCGATGCTACTGGCGTCACACCAAACGATCGCACTCTTTGATTTGGGGACATACTAACTGCCCCTCACTGGATCCTCTGCTCTCACTCTGACCAAGACTTCCTGCAGCATCATGTCGGTCGTTTTCTCCCCAACTCTGTCATTCCACTTTGCTCCTTCGGCTCGTCTCTTGATGAAGCTACATGCTGTCTGAAGCCATTCTGCAACCGGGTAATGTCCCACCAGCTTCCCGCACACCGAGAACAGTTCCCGCCTACTCACGCTGGTGCCCAGTTCAGGGATCTCGTTTCCTCTCCGGAACACCAGCTCGCCCGATCTGTCTTTTTGTAGCTTCAGCCCCAGCGCAGCTCCCCCCACCATCGACTCAGGCGGCTTCGCAATCAGCCCGTACCTCTCCAGGTGTCTCACTACCTCGGTGGCTGGCACTACAGTCTCGTCAACCAAATTGTCGTCGATGTAGGAACTGGTGGCCTTCCTTATCCTCTCCTCTTTCCCTAGGACGGATTTGAGCACCATCGCCATAATTTTCGGAGCGGAATTCAGCCCGAAACCCAGCCTGGTTAAACAGTACGTCCGGCCCTTGTACCGCACCAGCTGGTATCGCCACAGCTTGTCACTCACACGGAGCTGCAAATATGCCGACTTCAAGTCGACGATCGTCGCTGCCTTGGTCGACTGTTTCCACACACAACGTCCGTTGTCTCACCGCAAACGTCCGTTGCCTCGCCTCCCGTGTGGCACGATATATGGTCGTTCAGCTCCCTAAAGTCCAACACCGGTCTGACTTTTCCTTTCGTCGGCTGCACCACCGCCATCAGAGGCAGCACTCCACTCACCACCTCTTTCCACGGGACAAGGACTCCTTCCTTGATCCATCTCTCTACCTCCTCGTCGAACTCGACGTCGGCGTGACCATTCAACGTATGCTGGTAGCAGCTCACCCTGTTCTTTAGCAGTGGGGTCTCGTCCTTCCATCGCCACTCTATCGTCCACCACCGACCATCAAACGCCGCCTGAAAATCTTTGTCTTCGATGGTGTAAGCGGCGCTGTCCTCGACGGAGCTCTGCTCTCCCTGGCGGTCCCGACTCACGGCGCACGATGCCCCCACGCTTCCGAACGTGACCTCATCTCCTGCAATCCTAACGCCACCAAGACGGTTGATGGCGTCCATCCCCAACACCACATCAATCTCATCCACCAAGCGGCCAACTACAATTGCTTGCAGCGTTAGCTTTACTCCCTGCACCTCAATCTGCACGTCAGTAATGCCTTCACAGCGTACCTCTCTTCCGTCGACTGCCCTCACACAGCTTTCTTCACTCCACGTCTCTACCACTCCCGGAGTCATCAGGGTCGTTGTACAGCCCGTGTCCACAAGGGCACGCGACATCTTCCCATCCACTAGCACATCAACAACGGGTAGAAAAATTTGCGCCGTTAATGATCTGAAAGGGAGACCGCTGGCGCAGTAGTCTCCCTTAGACCGTTTCCCTGCAGACATTCCGTGGCTATACGCTCCGTTTCACGACAACGGTAGCAGATGACCTCAGGCTAAGGTAACTTACAGTCTCGCACCATGTGCGGGCCCTGACACCGGAAACACTGACCTTTGAACGGACGCGCACGTTCCTTGTTCGACCCCTCTCCGACACTCCTTGGCCGGCCACCTTTTGCTGTCGCCGCTGCTACCAGCGGTGACGACCTACGACAGGAAACTAACATACGAGCTCTCGATATTATATCCGCCATGGGCATGGTACTCACGTCCGGCAGTTTCTGCAATTCGACCGACAGGTGGTCAGGAAACCCAGTCACAAACGCCAACTTTACCGTTTGATCCAGCGATTCTCCCTCGTACCCCGCCAGTCTAGCCAACCTCCTAAGTTCGTTGGCAAACACGTCAACCTGTTCGCCGGTCCACCTCGCTCTCCCCAGGCGAGCGTACGCCTCGAACATCCCTTCTGCGAAGGCCTCCATCAAGCGGATTTCTATCTTCTCCGCGCTAACTTGGTCCCTCTCTTCCATCTCTAAAAATAGCGCCAACGCCGGACCATCTAAGTAGAGCGGTAGAAAACTTGCCAAGTCGGATATTCCCTGGAGCTTCGCGACTAGCTTCATCTTCTTCAGCCATGCGACTACGTCCGTGTCGCCGCAAAACGGCTTAATTATGTCACTAGCAATCCTGACTACATTCATAATTTTTTTTTTTTTTTTTTTTTTTTTTTTTAATGGGCCGAAATAGCTTGTGGTGCGATGGAGGAAGAAGACAACAAGAAGCAAAAGGACAGAATGAAGCGTTGGACCTTACCTTGCTGACCGCAGCGGGGTACACGATCGCTCCTAATCAGAACACGTCTTTCTCGTAACGTCGCTGTTTTCTCACTGGCCCCACGTGCTAGCCTTCGACCGCGTGTTGCCGACTTCCGATCTGGCTTCACCTCTGTTTGCCTCACCCCTCTCCACCTCAACACATAGCTCGTCACAGCCCATAACACCACAGTTTTCCATTCTTGCCATGAAGTCTTATCTGTCTTTTTCAAGCAAGAAAATAATGCTTGTTTCTGCACTGACATTAATGCACTCATGCAAAAACTAGGACACATGCATGTGTCTAACGAATGGAGATTGTTTATAGACTCGAGTAAGGTTAGCCTCAAAGCTGTGTTACATAATGGTAATGAAAAACTTTCCATTGCTGTGGGTCATGTTGGTATGGAAGAAACTTATGAATCAATGGAACTCATTCTGAAAGGAGTTAATTACTCAGTTCATGAGTGGAATATTTGTGGTGATTTAAAGGTGATTTCCCTCCTCCTAGGACTGCAGCTAGGATATACCAAAAATATGTGCTTCTTGTGTGTTTGGAACAGCCGTGACGACAGCCATCATTACACTGTTAAAGGACTGGCCTAAAAGAGATGAGCGCATAGTTGAACAGTGCAATGTGCAGCATATGCCTCTGGTAGACCCGCAAAAGATCTTCCTTCCACCCTTTCACATTAAACTTGACCTCATTAAAAACTTTGTAAAAGCAATGATACATGATGGTTGTGGCTTCCAGTACCTATGTGTAAAATTTGATGCAGAGAAAAGTGAAGCAAAACTGAAAGCGGATATTTTCATTGGACCCGAGATCAGAGAACTGATGCCTGATAGCAAATTCAGAGGTAAACTGAATCCAGTTGAGCTGATGGCATGGGATTCATTCATGTTAGTTGTACAGAACTTTCTTGGAAATCATAGAGCTGAAAACTATGCTGATTTGATAAACAACATGCTGACAGCATATGAAAGAATGGGATGCCAAATGTCCCTTAAAATACACTTCTTGCATTCTCATCTCAATTTTTTTTCTGACAAATCTTGGTGCTGTTAATTATAAGCATGGGGAGAGGTTCTACCAGGACATATCTGAGATGGAAATGAGGTATCAAGGCTGGTTCAATCCACACATGATGGGTGACTACTGCTGGTTCCTACAACAGGAGACCAGTATGATGCATAAGCACAAGAGCAAGCGTCTCAAACATTTATGAGCTGAGTGAGTATTCCCTTAACATAAATATACTATGTACCATTATATTATGATATTATTTGCCTTAAACATAAATATGCTATATACAGTACTAATGTATTATTATAATTATTATTTACCTTGAACTGAACTATTTCTGATACTAATATAGTATTAATATATAATTATGCACATAACTCAGAATCCTGATGTGCTACAACAATTCTGAGTTCAGATTTGGAATCGGTGTACTTAATTTAGTCTAGTACAGCTCCATTTGTCTGGATAGCAACAATATTTTGTTGCCCAGTGTAGTCAGTTCCAATGCTACCCCTTGTTACATGGTTCAATGAATGGAAGAGACAACACTGTCATTTCTCATTACATAGGCAGCCTGACATAGTAAATGGGAGAAATAAACATGAGTTTATCAAAAAAATTGGAGTAGAGATGGAGATTTTACAGGGACATATTGAGCAACAGACCCAAACGTAGATATGTCTCCTAGCCTCCTGTTTTTTTTTATCATTCAGGGAGAGCACTATGCAGTTAGCTCTTATCTCAAGGGAGATTACTTGTTGTACATCATGTAAGGAATTAGCCAGCAGTGCAAAATCTGTATCAGTTTCGTGTATGGATGGATAGTGTGAGCATTGCCTTTTTCATACGTATACAGACACCACCAGCACCAGCAGATGATAAATAAATAAAAATAAAAAGATCTCTAATCCCCCACCACCAAAAAGAAAACACACAACCTATAAATTCACTTGTATTTTTTTCTCAATTCTTCATTAGTCAAAAGAGTTTCATCACTGATCACTTTGAGGCATTGAACTTTCCAGTTACCACTACCACGCGTGTGTGTGTGTGCATGCATGTGCAATTGGATAAAGGTAAAATTATTCAAGTTTAAATGATCTACATCAATAAAAACAATTTTTACCAATGTCACCAGTTTCCTTAGACTGTATTGTATATATATATATATATATATATATATATATATATATATATATATATATATATATAATTATGATAATTAGGGATAAAAATAAAAATTTACAGGGAAAAATTCAATTTAATTTAATTTATTAAAATTAAATTAAATTTCACAATATATAAAATATAATTTAGAGAAAAAACCCACAATTATTGAATTCATCCATGAATATCATGAATATATATATACATATATATATATATATATATATATATATAGAGAGAGAGAGAGAGAGACACACACACACACAGACAGACAGGCATCTGACACTCCATTGGTTGTGATGGCGATGGTTCCACTTGATTCATTCAATGAAACAGCCTGCTCATGAAATTAACAATGCAAGTGGCTGAGCACTCCACAGCCATATGTACCCTTAATATAGTTCCCAGGAAGATTCAGTGTGACACAGAATGTGACAAGGCTGGCCCTTTGAAATACAGGTCCTAATAATTTTGGCCAGCTGAGTGAACTGGAGCAACATGAAATAAAGTGTCAGCACAGGGACACAATGCGTCACCAGGAATTCATCATCATCATCATCATTTAACATCCAGTGACCATGCTGGCATGGGTTAGACAGTTTGACTGGGATGGCATGCTGGAAGGCTGCACCAGTCTGCAGTCTGATTTGGCATAGTATTCTACAGCTGGATGCCCTTCCTACCACTGACCACTCTGAGAGTGCAATGGGTGCTTTTACATGTCACTGGCACAGATGCCATTTGTATGACACCAGGGTACTTTTACATACCACCAGCACATACCACACAAATTTTAACAATGTACAGTAACTTCTTGAAATGAACTTTATGTAATAAATTTTCATTATAGACATTTTTCTGTTTTAAAACACTGTATCTTGATCATTTTATGTGAGGTGGCCGAAGGCTTTGGCCCAGCCATTTTTGGTGGTCTTCTCTCATCTTCCCCTCTCATTGAGAACTCCTACAAAATATGAGGTATTGAAATGACTCCAACAGGGCCAATGTTTCATCTGTAAAAACGCGATGCGAAACATCCACTTATAAGTTGGCAATTAGTAAAAATTTACAAAAGTTTAAAGTGGCTGAAGACTTTTTCACAGTACTATGTGTATATATATGTATATATCAGTTGAATAAAGTTAAAACATAGTCTGGTTTTCACGTTTTCTATTATGGTATTTTAACACAGTGCTTTCATACATAGTGTACTCATCAGATTTCAAATGTGTTCAACTGACATGGGGACATGATTTGCTCCAGTTTTCGTGAACTCAGTATTGGGATACTTGGAACAAAACCTATATTTAAAAAATTGAAGAGAACTACGGCATGACCTCTAACAGACATATAGAGGACACATGGAAAATATACCGCAATGATTGTTTCCTAATTTGGACCAAATCCATAGAAAATCTGGAAGAATTCAGCACCCTCCTCAATAATATACACCCTAGTCTTAAATTCACAAGAGAAATGAGCAACACACAATTACCATTTCTTGACATAATGGTAATTAAAAACAACACCTCAATCACAACTGATATTTATTACAAAAGCAGATACACACCAGTACCTAAAATTCATTGTCTGCTGACATAACAAAGCTGATGCAGATGGTTTTCAACACTCCATTTGGCTATTTGGAGAATATATGCAATCATCCTGGTCGTATAACGGGGGTTGTTAATCTCAGTTGGCTGGTCAGAACAAGGTGCATCTTGAACCGCAAAATTTTCCGATCGAAATCTTGAAAACCACTCCTGGCACACAAGTTTCATTGTAGCATTCTTTCCGTATACAGCGCATATCTTCCTGCAGGATTCCGCTGCTTTCTTACCATTTTTGAAATTTAAAAAATGTATCACATCGATAATGTTCATTTTGGTCCTTCATTTTTAGGGTGATCACAAGCACACAAAATACAACCTGCCTCATCACAAGTTCGTGTTGAACAACGTTGAAGTATCAAGTATCAAACGAGTGTGGATGTGCAAGGAACAGGCTACACACACACACAGATAGATAGATAATGTATATCGTTAGTAAATCATAAATCCAAAAGAGAAGCACACTCTAAGTTATAGAGCAGTAGAGTAATTAGGTAAAAAATAGCTATGGCCGGTTTATGGGGTTGCCTAGGGTTTCCCGTCCATAAAGCGCTTAGCTTTACAATGTCTCTTCAGACCCTAGTGGCCGGTGGATTACTGACCACTAGGGTCTGAAAAGACGGTGTAAAGCTAAGCGCTATATGGACATGAAACTCTGAGTAACTCCATAGACCGGCCATAACTATCTTTATCTAATTATATATTTATATATATCGTCAGTGGATCATATATCCGAAAAAGAAGCACCCTCTAAAGGATAGTGCAGCAATGTATTTACGTACAGTTGAATATATGTGTGTGTGTGTATATATATATATATATATATATATAGGTGCTACTTTGGCATGTGATCTACAACTTCAAGGGCGATTACTTTAGACTAGTTTTTAGTTTCTTTACATTGCAAAACTCGCGGCTGCCAAACTTGTGTGATCTACGTGCTTAGTTTAATTATTATATTGTTTATTCTTGGTTTCTTATAATTGCTTACTAAGGCATAAATGAAACCTGGTTTTATTATTGTTGAAATAGTAAACATTTTGAAAAAAACCCATTTACAGTGCTAAGTATGTACAAAAGAATTTATTGTAAAAAAATCTTTACCCAACATGTTAAGGGTTTTTAGAAATTGGAAAGTATCCTAAAGTAATCGCCCTTTAAGTTGTAGATCACGCGCCATAGTAGCGCCTATGTATGTGTATATATATGATATATATATATATATGTTTGTGTGTGTGTGTATATATATATATATATATATATATATATATATATATATATATATATATATATATATATATATATATATATATATATATATATAAAGCGCGCAGTCATGTCTAGCATTTTTGTAAACGTAAAGTAATTGTTGAAATAATAATATAAATGAATATTTTAAATTAAGACCACATGGTTACGACGCAAACCTTTTTAAGCTATAGCTACACCTGCGCTTGTACTACTGATAAGCTTGTATTAATTATAAGTCACAATTCGGTGAGGTACCTACCATACTTCGTTCACCGAGACTGTAGTTTTGGGTGTAGGCACATGAACCTTTCTCTCGAATGATTATTAGGATAAAATGCAGCGTATTAAGATTTATTGAAGCTTTACCAATGTAATCATTGAATGATATAGTTAGATTATGTCTTTGATTTCGTTTATTAATTAAGATTGTTTACTTCTTGAAGTAAATTAGAAAATGATAAATAACAACTCTCAAAGTAGAAGAGGTAACTATAACGAGGCGCAATAACTTTCAGAGATGGTTCCTAAGACTGAACATTCAATACTACTTACGTGGATCTTTTCACTCTCTGATCAGATGTTTGAAACAAAATATCATTTGAAAAGAAATTATACATATTTCGTGGTTTTTTATAAACTTCCGACCACCTCAGTTTTCAAAATAACAGTGTAATTTCCAAGGATACTGCTAGTCTCTGCACATATATAGAAATTATAACATTGTGTAACATACAATGCTAATGACGTTGAGAAAAGCACGAAAGAGGAAGATATTTTCCTTCAAATACTGCCGAACTCAACTTCGCCTTTCTCCTTGCTGAGTCCATGAAATAAAATACCAATAAAGTTACAGAGTTCGATTTAATTGACTTAGGCTTAAATTTTTATTTAGCCCAAGAACTCATGAGGCCGGTTACCCGGTTTCTAGATCGCAGTATTCCTCTGAACGAGACGCCGATCAGTTGCAGAGTTCAAAGCAAGCTATTCTGAGGGGAGGGGAGGGACCAAAGAAATTACGTCGACCAGGCGTTTAACTGGTACTTTAATTTATCGACTCCGAAGGGATGAAAGGCAAAGTTTACCTCGATAGGATTTGAACTTATAACATGAAAAGCCGGAAGAAATGCCGATGAATATTTTGTCCGACGTGTTAACGATTCTTTCAGCTCACTGCCAAACTTGACTTATACCCTTCTTTAAAATCTGTGACCTGTGCAGATAGGAATTGGAGTGAGACTACGAACAGAGTATCCTGTCACGCCTGGAATTGGGCTGAAATGAATCTATCCTTGAAAGATCGGGTAATGGTGGCGAACGCTGCATCGCCATCGTTATGCTTTGTTCTAGTTTTCGTTTGATCACATTGGAATGTCTGCCATTTGCTTCTTGTCAATGCGGGGTGTTCCATTGGTCAAGCGGACTACCACTAAAATCATCAGCTTAGCGGGCTCTAGATACTATGGTTGGTGAGGTTCAGGATATGCCGAGGCTGCGACATTTGCGAGAGATTCTTGGACGGTGAGTGGGTTCCCTCTACATACACATCACACACAGCTTGTCCCTTTGACAGAACTGTAGCCCTGAGTGAAGCAAAAACCCAAACTGGTGTTTGGTATCTGGTATATTGTCAGGCATTCAGAGCCCTTTCAAATCGAGCAATACGACCGAAGGAAGAGCGATATTTACAGAAAAAAACTTTAGGCATCGACGAGAATCCACTGTGGGCATTGCTGGAAGTGCCATTAGCTGGGCCGATCTGAGATGCGCCCAGAGAACTATGAAATCATTCTACCCGTACTCGTCCATTGTCCGAACATTTAAGAATTTTGAATTTTTATCAAACAGCTGTACTCACATACAGAACAGATCAATCGTGTGAATTGCCCCGCTACCTTCCTTTGACCAGGAAGCACGAGTGTTTTTCCTCTATCTAATGGCTATGGAGAAAGATGTTGCGTTCTGGGTACGACCGAAAAGACCGAGGACGACCTACTAGAAATAGCAACTAATCCTTTCGTAAAAAAGGTGGTGAATACATTGAGAAATCTAGTTGTGGATATACAAAAAAAAAAACGGGTTGGGACGCCTTTGATCATAGGTTTGTTCGATCTGGGATTAAACAAACAACAACATTTAAAAACTGGTATGAAGGCCCAATATTTTAGGTACGTAAATAGGATGTTATGTTCCTGCTTTATCTAAAGACATTACCAGGTAAAGAAAAAGTAACTGGTTTCAACTGAAATCGAAACCGGATTGCAAAATTGTCGGCTGTTTGATATTCCTCTTTGGTTATGACCAATAAAAATCTGTACAAAAAAGTTGTAAAAACTTTGAGCACTATAAAAATTTGAAAGTTTGGTTAGTTTATACAGTCTTTTATAGGCATTGCCATATTCAGATGTAACTGTGCTGTGCTTCCAGAATATCTGCCTAGATAAAAATGAATTATAATCAAAACAGAGAAAATCTTTCTTTGTTTCTCGGAGAAGGAAATTATACGTACCGTCCACGAACTGCAAACAATCCATGCCTGTATTCAAACGTTGTGAAATATGGGACTACAACACATAAGGACAATGTTCAGCTGAATGAAAACGAGTCAAATCTACAATCTTCCACTGCATTTTCTAATCTATTGTTACCGCTTTTAGACGATAAACCAAACCTAGATTTAAATATCGCCAGGGATCTATCAAGTGGCAGAATATGTAATAAAATACCAGACTCTGAAACTGTTAGTCATCAACCCAGTATAACGCACAAACAAAACAAAACCGAGTTCAAATCGACTACATCTCGCGAAATTCAAGAAAGACGTGCACAATTCAATGCTTCAAGAGAAATAGACTGTACCTATGACGATGTTTCCCAAACTTGGATGAATTCAAGCACTCATGCATCAACGTGGCAGTGGATAGTGAAGCAGGAGGACGTAATTCCTTTCACTAATACTATCCTCGACGATTATGTGACTCCAAAAGGCACGACTTCCTCACTTGCTGGTGATCATTCAGCGTTATCAGGAGTTACACCAGTACAGCAGTTCCCACACGGACATCCAAGTATCACCGACGGAATTTCAGTAAAGAGTAGAAAGAAACCTCCTCCAAATGTGCGAGGTAGTATGCCGGAATCTAGGTACAGTGCTACAAAAAATCGAAACACTAATGCTGATTGTGATTTTGGGCTCTCGTCTTTCTTTCGAGACTTAAAATTAAAACGAAGTTTGCCACCAGGTAACGAGCATTTGACTGGCCTGAATTTAAATAAATTGTTACCGCAGAAAAATGGAAGTCAATTGGACAAATTCAAAAATCCTTGGACACCGGTTCCTGCTCAACCACAAAACATTGATCAATATAATCCCACCGAATACATAATCAATTACAGAATAAAGGAGCAATTGCCTCCAGTAAAGCTTTCAAGATACCCCGATGATGTATTGTTTTATCTATTTTACGTGTATGTTGGAGATTTGATGCAAATGGCGGCTTCGTTTGAACTCTTCAAACGAGAATGGCGTTATAACAAAATGGAAAAAATATGGATGTCCAGAATTCCTGGTGTCATTCCCGATGCCACCGGCAGTGACTGGGAACGGGGGTGTTACTTTTACTTTAATGCAAAAACTTGGCAGAAGGAAGTCAAATCATTTACAATCGACTTAAACCAGCTTGAAGGAAGACCATTGTTATGTAATGCAGTCTTTTAACTCCGATTCCATCATTCCTCAACCGTTTTTATTTCAAATAAACACTTCTTTATATGCCTAATTTTTCGACAAAAATAATTCTTCTGTATAGATGTATCAAGCATGCACGCGTGCGCACATTCTGTTCAAAGAAGCATACAATAAACTTGGTTCAACCTATTCTGTTTATATGTATTTATCTCCTGCTCGTGTCGGAATTGAAACCTTATGATAACTTTTCTAAAACGTGGATGGAAATTAAAAGAGAAAATATGTCAAATACTTAAAATATATTATGAAGAATAAATTTTTTATCGTTTAGTGTAACTATTTTACACTCTCCTCTTTCACTGAAAAATAATTTCAAGGCAATATATTTTAAACCAAAATTTATAAAGTTATCTTTTATGGAATAGTAAAATGAGCTCCTCCAAACTGAGGTTTTTACGATTTCATCTGCATTTACAATGTGTCAAGAAAAAACGCATACATTTCATCAGTGAAGATAACGTGTTCCTAACAACACTTCACTATTACATATCAACCTCAACATACCATTTCTCTATAATCGACATTTTTAGCTAGTAACCGTTTATTGTACTTGAATTTTTGTCATTGCATGATCAACAAATACTAGTTTTCTCAGTGGTTTCCTGATATTTGATAAACAGATGTGTAAAATAAAGATTAATAAACACTGATTTTAACAAGAAAAATTTACTTTCACCAAATAGTTTTAGCTCTTATACTGATATTGTTAGTTGTGAGGCCCCAGGCCAGCTGTGATCGAGTAGACTTACGACACCCAGATAGTCATAAGACCAAATCCATCTTTTATAAGTTATACTATACCTCTGTCAACATTAAATATAATGCACACTCCTATGAGCAGTAATGAATCGTATTGGGACATCAAACACTTCGGGCACGTTACTTCCTCACCACTGACCTGTGTATTTTTGTATATCTGAGGATTCTGATGGTGGCCATAGAGGTGGTGGGCAAGCCGAACCCAGTAACCTTGCGACTGTTGCAATTACTTTGCGTTTACTGTCGATGGTGTACGTTCCAGCACAGTTTGATGGTTGGTTAGGTTATTGTTGTTGCAGTATTTTGGATTGGAGACAAAATAGAGAGGTTTATTATAATGTTGTTTTTGTGTGATGGTGATTCTGTTCTAGGATGGGTGTTGAAATGTATTCGAAGTGATGTTTTATGTAATGACAGATACTGTGAGTATGGGAGTTTGTTGCTACAACTATCGGTTCCTCTTGCGTGTCCAAGTGGTCTCTTGATTTTTTAAAAAAATATTTTTGTTTTGTGTCTATATTCTCTGCACGACCTGTAATCATGGGTATTCAGCACCTTAGGGCAGTATAAGTGTGCTTCCGTTACTTCCTACCCTGCAGTGTACACCTGCTTATCCAAGTCCACGCTGTGCGACATCCTTCTATTCATACAATATAAGATATCTAATTCCAGTGCTATAATGTGAATCCATATATCATAGCTCTACAGCAGGGGTGCACACATTTTTTCACACTTACTCTGATGACTTGCACTGGATGGAATCAGCCAGGGATGCATAGTCCGGACAGTAGCTGCTGGTAGCTAGCCTCAGGCACACTTCCAAATGATCATCAGGCTGACTCACATAAATAAGTGAAGCCGAATAATGCAGTCAAGGAGGTAGCACATTTCCTCATGTTGGGGTACTTTTCCTGTGTGAGTAAGTTCCAGAACTGTTCATGGGCCCTGGACTTCAGCTGTAGTATCAAAATCTCATCCTCCACTCTAGAAGAGTTCAGATGAAGCAGTGTTACAATTTTTGATGCGAGTGAATCAACCTCAGCATCTTCCCGAAAAGGGTAGTACATGAATGCAGCGACTGGCTCGAGTAAAGCAAAGTCTTGAAAGCGTTTGTTAAACTTTGACAGATAATTGTCAATCTGCTCTGTGTAGCGTGCACTTTCAAGTTGCACACACGCCTTCTCTTGGGTCTCTAGTTCTGATGTGAGGTTCTTTAAGTTTGCCAAATCATGGCGCTGCAGCTTTGAGGAGAGATGTTGCATTTTTCGTTTGAAAGCATTAACTGAGCTGATCATATTGGTCACGGTTTTATCTTTTCCTTGCAGCTCTACACTAAAGTCATTCAGCATGGTGAGATCGGTTAAAAATGCTAAGTCTAGCAGCCACTAATCGTCATTTAGAGTTGGTTGTATTCTTCATGTTTAACTTCACAGAAAATCTCCTTAATCTCCGGACAGAGCTCTCGAAATCATTGCAGGAATTTTCCTCAACCAAGCCGTCTCACGTCAGTGTGTAGCAACAACTCAAAGTGGTCGCAGTCAGCCTTCTCCAGATGCGCTCGGAATTGCTGTCTTTGAAGAGATCTGGCACGAATAGAATAGGCGATCTTCACTGGCACATTCATTATCTCTTTCATGTTGAGCATTTTTGTGCATAACGCTTGTTGGTGTATTATACAGTGGTAATTGAGGAAGTCCGGGAAAGCATTGTACTCTCTGCACTTGACAATAAATCTATTTGACCGGCCAACCATCGTGGGCTCTCCGTCCGTGGTGATGGACACCAATTTGCACACTGGAAGCTGAATTTTCTCGATAAAGTTTTTGGAAGACTAAAATATGTCCTTTCCTCGCTTGTGTTCTTTCAAGGGCAGTACTGTTAACAGCCCCTCTTTTGCAGTTATATCGGTAAACACCATCCGAATAAAAATGCACAACTGGGCCGTGTCACTCTGTAGACTCGTCCAACTGCAGTGGAAAACACTCGCAGTTCGCGATGTCTTTCCAAAGTTGCTGGCTCAAATCCTCGGCCATAGCTTCACTGCGCCGTGTAACCGTACTTCATGATAGCTGGAGAACTTTGATTGAAGATAGTATTTCTGGTTTGTTTTTAAAGTCTCGGAACAACGAGTCAGCTGCTTCAACGAATGCCTCTTTTACATCTCTCCATCTTGGAAGGATTTTTTGTTCTTAACGATGAAGTGACTCACCCGGAATGATGCTTCGGTGGTTGCCTTTGCTTTTGAAGTTAGCTGTGTGAAAAATAACTACTGTCCGGACAGCTGGGATTTTAGTTGCTTCACCTTTCTCTTTCTCAGCTTACTTTTCGGAGGGGAGTCAGTGTCATAGTTTTATGAAAGGTCCGAAAATGCCGCTCCACATTTCCCTTCTTCGGAATAACAATGGTAGACTGGCAGATGAGGCAAACGCACTTCGAATATGACATTGTGAAAAAAAAAGTCCTCCTCCCATTCCGTATGGAAATGATAAATTTTTGGTTTCTTACTTGGTCTAGCTCCCCCACTAACTATCTTGCGAGAGTTTTGCAGCACTTAGCACCGTTGTATGCATATGCGAGGTGACGCATGTGTCAGAGAAGGTCAGATGTCAGACTGGCTGCCCTGTGTGCCAATCAAGTGACACATTTCATAGCGATGGATGATAGTCTGACGTCTGTTTTCTTAATGCCATGCAATCTACCCACACTGCCTTTGCGATCGATCGGAAGATCGCGATCAACGTACTGGGCACCCCTGGCATAAGTAATTCTCCGCGGGAACAAACATAAGAATTTGCGTGGATTGCGGGTTTTTGAGTTGTATATTATGAAGGAATTAAAAGTATTTCAAAAACATTTATAAAAATGAATTATTTTTATATTGAGTGATATTTGTCCTACGAATATTTCAAATCTATGACGATTTTCATTTGTTTCTAATCTTTTGATGATGACTAACATTCATGTAGAAATGCAGAAATTTGCACCATGGAAAATTCTGAGTGCGTAGTCGAAGTAACATGCAGCCTAAATTTAGGTAAGAAAATTCCAAATCAAATTCTGATTTCACTTTAGTGTAAAATTACCCGAGGTACAACTAATAATAATAATTAAAAAAAGAGAGAAAGCACTGAAATTACGTAAGCGTGCGCGTGTGTTTGCGTGCGTATGTATGTGTGTTTGTCAGTGTATGAGTTTTGTCGAGGACCGGGAATTAAATTCTGGATGAGCTGCCGATAGCTTTGTGCAGGCATAAACAGAAAAAAATAAACGTCAGTCTAATGGCCTTGACATCACCAAAGGTCACTTCTGTATGAAGTCATACACCAAACATATGAAAACAGAAATATGATATAAAAACTACATATTTGGCATTCTAGTATTAGTAAAACAATTAAATGTATACAACCTATACACAGCCACTAAAGAAATCTATTACTACTATTCACGGGAATTAATGAATAACAATAAAGTGGAAAGCAATATCAGTGATTGTATAGGGTTGATTTTATGTTAAGTTGACAAATGGAGTCAGTATCGATAGCTTTGCGCAGAGGCGGTACCATGGCCAATGAGGTGTATCCGAGGCGTGGTTATTGCTAGTTGAAAACTATTACCAATACCCCGCGTTGCTATCCATTAGAGATAGCAAACGCAATTTTTACACATCTCTGAGGAGGTGCAATATCAATCAAAGAATAGACATTAATATATCCTTTTAATCGGAAAACCTACTGTAACTGTCGTATCAGTCGTTCTCTGTTTAAATGGTTCCCTCTGAATTTAGAGTCCCACTGATCATCTAGTGCGTATTGTCGTCACTTCTGGCAATGATGCATAGGAACGACTGCCAATTCAAAATTTTATAACTTACTATTTCGATAGCTAAAAGCCACTAATTATTAAAACATAAAAGTGATAGGTATCAAAGAATAGCAACTACGCAAAAGATCATATAGAGGGGTGTAAATATCAATATATTTATTAAAAACAAAAGAGGAACTAACGTAATTAAATTAAAATCAAATTAATATGATTGCTTTCACACAATTTCTCATCATTTTCTTTTGAGGTCCAAACAGCAGTTTCCCATGATTTATAAACATCTATGGGTCCAGTTTGCTGAGATGTTTATAATCATAACAACAATTATCATTTCGGTAAAAAGCATGTGTGATGTTCAAACTTTCTATGCTCATCTGATTTCATAAAATTCATATGGTTGAATATTCCGTCCATATTAGCATATCATGTGGTAAAAGGAAAAGTGCTAAAGCTCATTTAGACAAATGACCGAATTGGTATTACATAGTTGAATGAGATGATACTTCAATCTAGAAATAAACTGTTCATCGTACATTTGAATTTCTTTTTTTTTTTATAGCTAAACACTAAAAATTGCAATTTAAAAATGTAATATAATCAGTATGTTGAAACAGTATATATAAAAAATAACAGCAACAATATTGTTATATTCTGCCGCTTTACAATATCAAATTGACTGTAATAGTCATATTTTACGACTTTTATTGTTTAAGCTGTTTATTAATTTAATGTCGATTTTTTTAAAAATCGTAATTGAATGGGCCAATGGCATAAGTAATTTTCGGCGGGAACAAACATAAAAGTTTGCATAGATAACGGGGTTTTATCTTCATTACATATAATGAAGGAATTAAAAGTATTTCAAAAACATTTACAAAATTGAATTATTTCTATATTCAATGATATTTGTCCTTCGAATATTTCAATTCTATAACGATTTTCAATTGCTTCTAATATTCTGATGATGCCTAAGTTCCTGTAGAGAGGTGGAAATTTGCGCCATGGCAAAGTCTGAGTGCGCAGTGGAAGTAACATGCGGCCTAAATATAGGTAAGACAATTCCGAATTAAATTCTGATTTCACTTCAGTGGGAAAGTACTCAATATAACACTAAACTTAATTAGAAAAACAGAGAGAGCATTGAAATGTGTGTGTGTGTGTGTGCTTGCGTGTGTGTGTGTGTGTGCGCGCGCGCGTATTGTGTATTTGTCAGTGTATGGGTTTTGTCGAGGACCGGGTATTAAATTCTGGATGAGCTGCCGATGGCTTTGTGCAGGCATAAACAGAAAAAAATAATCCAACCTGTTTCGGAACACTTTCATGGCGGGGTATTTGGATAATTACCAAAGATCCCTGAATTGGCAGTGTTTCAGGAATGCTTTACCTGTCCACGAGAAATTGTCCAGGCACGGGATTTCAGTGCCACCCGAATGTCCAAGATGCGGGCAGGAGAAGGAAACCATCCTGCACGCTCTTGTTCAGTGCACCCATCTTTCGGAGATGACAATTTACGTCGAACACGTGCTGTCGCACCTAGGAAGAGTACAGCTATCGGCTGAGTCTGTGATTAAGAATGCACCGCCCGCCGGACTACCTAAGGAAGGTGAGGCTTGTTTCCTATGTACAGTCGCAGTTATGAAAGAGTGTGCATGGAGAACTCGAATGCAAGGTATGAAGACAAGAACCTTCATCTCCGGCCCTGGAATGCTATACTATTTCAGGTACCACCTGAAAAGCAAGATAGGGCTGGAGAGAAGACACCTGTCTAGAAGAGTATATGAGGAAAGATGGAAGGAAGTAGGAAGGAAGTTGCGAGTGAGCGGCCCTACTTAAAACTTTCCTGAAAAAATACAAAGGTGTAGACTGGTGTACCCTGGAATTAGGTGTAAACCATTGGTAATATTCCAAGTTTTGTAGAAAAATTTTTAAATATATATATTTTTAAACGTATATTTTTTCAAAAAAAGCTAAAAAGACTCACTAAATGACAATTCTTAAATGTTTGTAGTGTCCTGTATTGTCCAATCTATGTAAGATATTTTATTATCGTAATAAAGAGAATAAACAGAAAAAATAAACGTCAGTCTAATGGCCTTGACATCACCAAACAAAGGTCACTTCTGTATAAAGTCATACACCAAACATATGAAAACAGAAATATGATATAAAAACTACATATTTGGCATTCTGGTATTAGTAAAACAATTAAATGTATACAACCTATACACAGCCACTAAAGAAATCTATTACTACTATTCACGGGAATTAATGAATAACAATAAAGTGGAAAGCAATATCAGTGATTGTATAGGGTTGATTTTATGTTAAGTTGACAAGTGGAGTCAGTATCGATAGCTTTGCGCAGAGGCGGTACCATGGCCAATGAGGTGTATCCGAGGCGTGGTTATTGCTAGTTGAAAACTATTACCAATACCCCGCGTTGCTATCCATTAGAGATAGCAAACGCAATTTTTACCCACCTCTGCGGAGGTGCAATATCAATCAAAGAATAGACATTAATATATCCTTTTAATCGGAAAACCTACTGTAACTGTCGTATCAGTCGTTCTCTGTTTAAATGGTTCCCTCTGAATTTAGAGTCCCACTGATCATCTAGTGCGTATTGTCGTCACTTCTGGCAATGATGCATAGGAACGACTGCCAATTCAAAATTTTATAACTTACTATTTCGATAGCTAAAAGCCACTAATTATTAAAACATAAAAGTGATAGGTATCAAAGAATAGCAACTACGCAAAAGATCATATAGAGGGGTGTAAATATCAATATATTTATTAAAAACAAAAGAGGAACTAACGTAATTAAATTAAAATCAAATTAATATGATTGCTTTCACACAATTTCTCATCATTTTCTTTTGAGGTCCAAACAGCAGTTTCCCATGATTTATAAACATCTATGGGTCCAGTTTGCTGAGATGTTTATAATCATAACAACAATTATCATTTCGGTAAAAAGCATGTGTGATGTTCAAACTTTCTATGCTCATCTGATTTCATAAAATTCATATGGTTGAATATTCCGTCCATATTAGCATATCATGTGGTAAAAGGAAAAGTGCTAAAGCTCATTTAGACAAATGACCGAATTGGTATTACATAGTTGAATGAGATGATACTTCAATCTAGAAATAAACTGTTCATCGTACATTTGAATTTCTTTTTTTTTTTATAGCTAAACACTAAAAATTGCAATTTAAAAATGTAATATAATCAGTATGTTGAAACAGTATATATAAAAAATAACAGCAACAATATTGTTATATTCTGCCGCTTTACAATATCAAATTGACTGTAATAGTCATATTTTACGACTTTTATTGTTTAAGCTGTTTATTAATTTAATGTCGATTTTTTTAAAAATCGTAATTGAATGGGCCAATGGCATAAGTAATTTTCGGCGGGAACAAACATAAAAGTTTGCATAGATAACGGGGTTTTATCTTCATTACATATAATGAAGGAATTAAAAGTATTTCAAAAACATTTACAAAATTGAATTATTTCTATATTCAATGATATTTGTCCTTCGAATATTTCAATTCTATAACGATTTTCAATTGCTTCTAATATTCTGATGATGCCTAAGTTCCTGTAGAGAGGTGGAAATTTGCGCCATGGCAAAGTCTGAGTGCGCAGTGGAAGTAACATGCGGCCTAAATATAGGTAAGACAATTCCGAATTAAATTCTGATTTCACTTCAGTGGGAAAGTACTCAATATAACACTAAACTTAATTAGAAAAACAGAGAGAGCATTGAAATGTGTGTGTGTGTGTGCTTGCGTGTGTGTGTGTGTGTGCGCGCGCGCGTATTGTGTATTTGTCAGTGTATGGGTTTTGTCGAGGACCGGGTATTAAATTCTGGATGAGCTGCCGATGGCTTTGTGCAGGCATAAACAGAAAAAAATAATCCAACCTGTTTCGGAACACTTTCATGGCGGGGTATTTGGATAATTACCAAAGATCCCTGAATTGGCAGTGTTTCAGGAATGCTTTACCTGTCCACGAGAAATTGTCCAGGCACGGGATTTCAGTGCCACCCGAATGTCCAAGATGCGGGCAGGAGAAGGAAACCATCCTGCACGCTCTTGTTCAGTGCACCCATCTTTCGGAGATGACAATTTACGTCGAACACGTGCTGTCGCACCTAGGAAGAGTACAGCTATCGGCTGAGTCTGTGATTAAGAATGCACCGCCCGCCGGACTACCTAAGGAAGGTGAGGCTTGTTTCCTATGTACAGTCGCAGTTATGAAAGAGTGTGCATGGAGAACTCGAATGCAAGGTATGAAGACAAGAACCTTCATCTCCGGCCCTGGAATGCTATACTATTTCAGGTACCACCTGAAAAGCAAGATAGGGCTGGAGAGAAGACACCTGTCTAGAAGAGTATATGAGGAAAGATGGAAGGAAGTAGGAAGGAAGTTGCGAGTGAGCGGCCCTACTTAAAACTTTCCTGAAAAAATACAAAGGTGTAGACTGGTGTACCCTGGAATTAGGTGTAAACCATTGGTAATATTCCAAGTTTTGTAGAAAAATTTTTAAATATATATATTTTTAAACGTATATTTTTTCAAAAAAAGCTAAAAAGACTCACTAAATGACAATTCTTAAATGTTTGTAGTGTCCTGTATTGTCCAATCTATGTAAGATATTTTATTATCGTAATAAAGAGAATAAACAGAAAAAATAAACGTCAGTCTAATGGCCTTGACATCACCAAACAAAGGTCACTTCTGTATAAAGTCATACACCAAACATATGAAAACAGAAATATGATATAAAAACTACATATTTGGCATTCTGGTATTAGTAAAACAATTAAATGTATACAACCTATACACAGCCACTAAAGAAATCTATTACTACTATTCACGGGAATTAATGAATAACAATAAAGTGGAAAGCAATATCAGTGATTGTATAGGGTTGATTTTATGTTAAGTTGACAAGTGGAGTCAGTATTGATAGCTTTGCGCAGAGGCGGTACCATGGCCAATGAGGTGTATCCGAGGCGTGGTTATTGCTAGTTGAAAACTATTACCAATACCCCGCGTTGCTATCCATTAGAGATAGCAAACGCAATTTTTACCCACCTCTGCGGAGGTGCAATATCAATCAAAGAATAGACATTAATATATCCTTTTAATCGGAAAACCTACTGTAACTGTCGTATCAGTCGTTCTCTGTTTAAATGGTTCCCTCTGAATTTAGAGTCCCACTGATCATCTAGTGCGTATTGTCGTCACTTCTGGCAATGATGCATAGGAACGACTGCCAATTCAAAATTTTATAACTTACTATTTCGATAGCTAAAAGCCACTAATTATTAAAACATAAAAGTGATAGGTATCAAAGAATAGCAACTACGCAAAAGATCATATAGAGGGGTGTAAATATCAATATATTTATTAAAAACAAAAGAGGAACTAACGTAATTAAATTAAAATCAAATTAATATGATTGCTTTCACACAATTTCTCATCATTTTCTTTTGAGGTCCAAACAGCAGTTTCCCATGATTTATAAACATCTATGGGTCCAGTTTGCTGAGATGTTTATAATCATAACAACAATTATCATTTCGGTAAAAAGCATGTGTGATGTTCAAACTTTCTATGCTCATCTGATTTCATAAAATTCATATGGTTGAATATTCCGTCCATATTAGCATATCATGTGGTAAAAGGAAAAGTGCTAAAGCTCATTTAGACAAATGACCGAATTGGTATTACATAGTTGAATGAGATGATACTTCAATCTAGAAATAAACTGTTCATCGTACATTTGAATTTCTTTTTTTTTTTATAGCTAAACACTAAAAATTGCAATTTAAAAATGTAATATAATCAGTATGTTGAAACAGTATATATAAAAAATAACAGCAACAATATTGTTATATTCTGCCGCTTTACAATATCAAATTGACTGTAATAGTCATATTTTACGACTTTTATTGTTTAAGCTGTTTATTAATTTAATGTCGATTTTTTTAAAAATCGTAATTGAATGGGCCAATGGCATAAGTAATTTTCGGCGGGAACAAACATAAAAGTTTGCATAGATAACGGGGTTTTATCTTCATTACATATAATGAAGGAATTAAAAGTATTTCAAAAACATTTACAAAATTGAATTATTTCTATATTCAATGATATTTGTCCTTCGAATATTTCAATTCTATAACGATTTTCAATTGCTTCTAATATTCTGATGATGCCTAAGTTCCTGTAGAGAGGTGGAAATTTGCGCCATGGCAAAGTCTGAGTGCGCAGTGGAAGTAACATGCGGCCTAAATATAGGTAAGACAATTCCGAATTAAATTCTGATTTCACTTCAGTGGGAAAGTACTCAATATAACACTAAACTTAATTAGAAAAACAGAGAGAGCATTGAAATGTGTGTGTGTGTGTGCTTGCGTGTGTGTGTGTGTGTGCGCGCGCGCGTATTGTGTATTTGTCAGTGTATGGGTTTTGTCGAGGACCGGGTATTAAATTCTGGATGAGCTGCCGATGGCTTTGTGCAGGCATAAACAGAAAAAATAATCCAACCTGTTTCGGAACACTTTCAGGGCGGGGTATTTGGATAATTACCAAAGATCCCTGAATTGGCAGTGTTTCAGGAATGCTTTACCTGTCCACGAGAAATTGTCCAGGCACGGGATTTCAGTGCCACCCGAATGTCCAAGATGCGGGCAGGAGAAGGAAACCATCCTGCACGCTCTTGTTCAGTGCACCCATCTTTCGGAGATGACAATTTACGTCGAACACGTGCTGTCGCACCTAGGAAGAGTACAGCTATCGGCTGAGTCTGTGATTAAGAATGCACCGCCCACCGGACTACCTAAGGAAGGTGAGGCTTGTTTTCTATGTACAGTCGCAGTTATGAAAGAGTGTGCATGGAGAACTCGAATGCAAGGTATGAAGACAGGAACCTTCATCTCCGGCCCTGGAATGCTGTACTATTTCAGGTACCACCTGGAAAGCAAGATAGGGCTGGAGAGAAGACACCTGTCTAGAAGAGTATATGAAGAAAGATGGAAGGAAGTAGGAAGGAAGTTGCGAGTGAGCGGCCCTACTTAAAAACTTTCCTGGAAAAAATACAAAGGTGTAGACTGGTGTACCCTGGAATTAGGTGTAAACCATTGGTAATATTCCAAGTTTTGTAGAAAAATTTTTAAATATATATATTTTTAAACGTATATTTTTTTTTAAAAAAAGCTAAAAAGACTCACTAAATGACAATTCTTAAATGTTTGTAGTGTCCTGTATTGTCCAATCTATGTAAGATATTTTATTATCGTAATAAAGAGAATAAACAGAAAAAATAAACGTCAGTCTAATGGCCTTGACATCACCAAACAAAGGTCACTTCTGTATAAAGTCATACACCAAACATATGAAAACAGAAATATGATATAAAAACTACATATTTGGCATTCTAGTATTAGTAAAACAATTAAATGTATACAATCTATACACAGCCACTAAAGAAATCTATTACTACTATTCACGGGAATTAATGAATAACAATAAAGTGGAAAGCAATATCAGTGATTGTATAGGGTTGATTTTATGTTAAGTTGACAAGTGGAGTCAGTATCGATAGCTTTGCGCAGAGGCGGTACCATGGCCAATGAGGTGTATCCGAGGCGTGGTTATTGCTAGTTGAAAACTATTACCAATACCCCGCGTTGCTATCCGTTAGAGATAGCAAACGCAATTTTTACACATCTCTGAGGAGGTGCAATATCAATCAAAGAATAGACATTAATATATCCTTTTAATCGGAAAACCTACTGTAACTGTCGTATCAGTCGTTCTCGGTTTAAATGGTTCCCTCTGAATTTAGAGTCCCACTGATCATCTAGTGCGTATTGTCGTCACTTCTGGCAATGATGCATAGGAACGACTGCCAATTCAAAATTTTATAACTTACTATTTCGATAGCTAAAAGCCACTAATTATTAAAACATAAAAGTGATAGGTATCAAAGAATAGCAACTACGCAAAAGATCATATAGAGGGGTGTAAATATCAATATATTTATTAAAAACAAAAGAGGAACTAACGTAATTAAATTAAAATCAAATTAATATGATTGCTTTCACACAATTTCTGATCATTTTCGTTTGAGGTCCAAACAGCAGTTTCCCATGATTTATAAACATCTATGGGTCCAGTTTTCTTCAACAGTTTGCTGAGATGTTTATAATCATAACAACAATTATCATTTCGGTAAAAAGCATGTGTGATGTTCAAACTTTCTATGCTCATCTGATTTCATAAAATTCATATGGTTGAATATTCCGTCCATATTAGCATATCATGTGGTAAAAGGAAAAGTGCTAAAGCTCATTTAGACAAATGACCGAATTGGTATTACATAGTTGAATGAGATGATACTTCAATCTAGAAATAAACTGTTCATCGTACATTTGAATTTCTTTTTTTTTTTATAGCTAAACACTAAAAATTGCAATTTAAAAATGTAATATAATCAGTATGTTGAAACAGTATATATAAAAAATAACAGCAACAATATTGTTATATTCTGCCGCTTTACAATATCAAATTGACTGTAATAGTCATATTTTACGACTTTTATTGTTTAAGCTGTTTATTAATTTAATGTCGATTTTTTTAAAAATCGTAATTGAATGGGCCAATGGCATAAGTAATTTTCGGCGGGAACAAACATAAAAGTTTGCATAGATAACGGGGTTTTATCTTCATTACATATAATGAAGGAATTAAAAGTATTTCAAAAACATTTACAAAATTGAATTATTTCTATATTCAATGATATTTGTCCTTCGAATATTTCAATTCTATAACGATTTTCAATTGCTTCTAATATTCTGATGATGCCTAAGTTCCTGTAGAGAGGTGGAAATTTGCGCCATGGCAAAGTCTGAGTGCGCAGTGGAAGTAACATGCGGCCTAAATATAGGTAAGACAATTCCGAATTAAATTCTGATTTCACTTCAGTGGGAAAGTACTCAATATAACACTAAACTTAATTAGAAAAACAGAGAGAGCATTGAAATGTGTGTGTGTGTGTGCTTGCGTGTGTGTGTGTGTGTGCGCGCGCGCGTATTGTGTATTTGTCAGTGTATGGGTTTTGTCGAGGACCGGGTATTAAATTCTGGATGAGCTGCCGATGGCTTTGTGCAGGCATAAACAGAAAAAAATAATCCAACCTGTTTCGGAACACTTTCATGGCGGGGTATTTGGATAATTACCAAAGATCCCTGAATTGGCAGTGTTTCAGGAATGCTTTACCTGTCCACGAGAAATTGTCCAGGCACGGGATTTCAGTGCCACCCGAATGTCCAAGATGCGGGCAGGAGAAGGAAACCATCCTGCACGCTCTTGTTCAGTGCACCCATCTTTCGGAGATGACAATTTACGTCGAACACGTGCTGTCGCACCTAGGAAGAGTACAGCTATCGGCTGAGTCTGTGATTAAGAATGCACCGCCCGCCGGACTACCTAAGGAAGGTGAGGCTTGTTTCCTATGTACAGTCGCAGTTATGAAAGAGTGTGCATGGAGAACTCGAATGCAAGGTATGAAGACAAGAACCTTCATCTCCGGCCCTGGAATGCTATACTATTTCAGGTACCACCTGAAAAGCAAGATAGGGCTGGAGAGAAGACACCTGTCTAGAAGAGTATATGAGGAAAGATGGAAGGAAGTAGGAAGGAAGTTGCGAGTGAGCGGCCCTACTTAAAACTTTCCTGAAAAAATACAAAGGTGTAGACTGGTGTACCCTGGAATTAGGTGTAAACCATTGGTAATATTCCAAGTTTTGTAGAAAAATTTTTAAATATATATATTTTTAAACGTATATTTTTTCAAAAAAAGCTAAAAAGACTCACTAAATGACAATTCTTAAATGTTTGTAGTGTCCTGTATTGTCCAATCTATGTAAGATATTTTATTATCGTAATAAAGAGAATAAACAGAAAAAATAAACGTCAGTCTAATGGCCTTGACATCACCAAACAAAGGTCACTTCTGTATAAAGTCATACACCAAACATATGAAAACAGAAATATGATATAAAAACTACATATTTGGCATTCTGGTATTAGTAAAACAATTAAATGTATACAACCTATACACAGCCACTAAAGAAATCTATTACTACTATTCACGGGAATTAATGAATAACAATAAAGTGGAAAGCAATATCAGTGATTGTATAGGGTTGATTTTATGTTAAGTTGACAAGTGGAGTCAGTATCGATAGCTTTGCGCAGAGGCGGTACCATGGCCAATGAGGTGTATCCGAGGCGTGGTTATTGCTAGTTGAAAACTATTACCAATACCCCGCGTTGCTATCCATTAGAGATAGCAAACGCAATTTTTACCCACCTCTGCGGAGGTGCAATATCAATCAAAGAATAGACATTAATATATCCTTTTAATCGGAAAACCTACTGTAACTGTCGTATCAGTCGTTCTCTGTTTAAATGGTTCCCTCTGAATTTAGAGTCCCACTGATCATCTAGTGCGTATTGTCGTCACTTCTGGCAATGATGCATAGGAACGACTGCCAATTCAAAATTTTATAACTTACTATTTCGATAGCTAAAAGCCACTAATTATTAAAACATAAAAGTGATAGGTATCAAAGAATAGCAACTACGCAAAAGATCATATAGAGGGGTGTAAATATCAATATATTTATTAAAAACAAAAGAGGAACTAACGTAATTAAATTAAAATCAAATTAATATGATTGCTTTCACACAATTTCTCATCATTTTCTTTTGAGGTCCAAACAGCAGTTTCCCATGATTTATAAACATCTATGGGTCCAGTTTGCTGAGATGTTTATAATCATAACAACAATTATCATTTCGGTAAAAAGCATGTGTGATGTTCAAACTTTCTATGCTCATCTGATTTCATAAAATTCATATGGTTGAATATTCCGTCCATATTAGCATATCATGTGGTAAAAGGAAAAGTGCTAAAGCTCATTTAGACAAATGACCGAATTGGTATTACATAGTTGAATGAGATGATACTTCAATCTAGAAATAAACTGTTCATCGTACATTTGAATTTCTTTTTTTTTTTATAGCTAAACACTAAAAATTGCAATTTAAAAATGTAATATAATCAGTATGTTGAAACAGTATATATAAAAAATAACAGCAACAATATTGTTATATTCTGCCGCTTTACAATATCAAATTGACTGTAATAGTCATATTTTACGACTTTTATTGTTTAAGCTGTTTATTAATTTAATGTCGATTTTTTTAAAAATCGTAATTGAATGGGCCAATGGCATAAGTAATTTTCGGCGGGAACAAACATAAAAGTTTGCATAGATAACGGGGTTTTATCTTCATTACATATAATGAAGGAATTAAAAGTATTTCAAA
Source organism: Octopus bimaculoides (assembly GCF_046866305.1). NCBI lineage: Eukaryota > Metazoa > Mollusca > Cephalopoda > Octopoda > Octopodidae > Octopus > Octopus bimaculoides. The sequence goes on along the minus strand of NC_142931.1, from coordinate 83,303,287 downwards.
AACATTTACAAAATTGAATTATTTCTATATTCAATGATATTTGTCCTTCGAATATTTCAATTCTATAACGATTTTCAATTGCTTCTAATATTCTGATGATGCCTAAGTTCCTGTAGAGAGGTGGAAATTTGCGCCATGGCAAAGTCTGAGTGCGCAGTGGAAGTAACATGCGGCCTAAATATAGGTAAGACAATTCCGAATTAAATTCTGATTTCACTTCAGTGGGAAAGTACTCAATATAACACTAAACTTAATTAGAAAAACAGAGAGAGCATTGAAATGTGTGTGTGTGTGTGCTTGCGTGTGTGTGTGTGTGTGCGCGCGCGCGTATTGTGTATTTGTCAGTGTATGGGTTTTGTCGAGGACCGGGTATTAAATTCTGGATGAGCTGCCGATGGCTTTGTGCAGGCATAAACAGAAAAAATAATCCAACCTGTTTCGGAACACTTTCAGGGCGGGGTATTTGGATAATTACCAAAGATCCCTGAATTGGCAGTGTTTCAGGAATGCTTTACCTGTCCACGAGAAATTGTCCAGGCACGGGATTTCAGTGCCACCCGAATGTCCAAGATGCGGGCAGGAGAAGGAAACCATCCTGCACGCTCTTGTTCAGTGCACCCATCTTTCGGAGATGACAATTTACGTCGAACACGTGCTGTCGCACCTAGGAAGAGTACAGCTATCGGCTGAGTCTGTGATTAAGAATGCACCGCCCACCGGACTACCTAAGGAAGGTGAGGCTTGTTTTCTATGTACAGTCGCAGTTATGAAAGAGTGTGCATGGAGAACTCGAATGCAAGGTATGAAGACAGGAACCTTCATCTCCGGCCCTGGAATGCTGTACTATTTCAGGTACCACCTGGAAAGCAAGATAGGGCTGGAGAGAAGACACCTGTCTAGAAGAGTATATGAAGAAAGATGGAAGGAAGTAGGAAGGAAGTTGCGAGTGAGCGGCCCTACTTAAAAACTTTCCTGGAAAAAATACAAAGGTGTAGACTGGTGTACCCTGGAATTAGGTGTAAACCATTGGTAATATTCCAAGTTTTGTAGAAAAATTTTTAAATATATATATTTTTAAACGTATATTTTTTTTTAAAAAAAGCTAAAAAGACTCACTAAATGACAATTCTTAAATGTTTGTAGTGTCCTGTATTGTCCAATCTATGTAAGATATTTTATTATCGTAATAAAGAGAATAAACAGAAAAAATAAACGTCAGTCTAATGGCCTTGACATCACCAAACAAAGGTCACTTCTGTATAAAGTCATACACCAAACATATGAAAACAGAAATATGATATAAAAACTACATATTTGGCATTCTAGTATTAGTAAAACAATTAAATGTATACAATCTATACACAGCCACTAAAGAAATCTATTACTACTATTCACGGGAATTAATGAATAACAATAAAGTGGAAAGCAATATCAGTGATTGTATAGGGTTGATTTTATGTTAAGTTGACAAGTGGAGTCAGTATCGATAGCTTTGCGCAGAGGCGGTACCATGGCCAATGAGGTGTATCCGAGGCGTGGTTATTGCTAGTTGAAAACTATTACCAATACCCCGCGTTGCTATCCGTTAGAGATAGCAAACGCAATTTTTACACATCTCTGAGGAGGTGCAATATCAATCAAAGAATAGACATTAATATATCCTTTTAATCGGAAAACCTACTGTAACTGTCGTATCAGTCGTTCTCGGTTTAAATGGTTCCCTCTGAATTTAGAGTCCCACTGATCATCTAGTGCGTATTGTCGTCACTTCTGGCAATGATGCATAGGAACGACTGCCAATTCAAAATTTTATAACTTACTATTTCGATAGCTAAAAGCCACTAATTATTAAAACATAAAAGTGATAGGTATCAAAGAATAGCAACTACGCAAAAGATCATATAGAGGGGTGTAAATATCAATATATTTATTAAAAACAAAAGAGGAACTAACGTAATTAAATTAAAATCAAATTAATATGATTGCTTTCACACAATTTCTGATCATTTTCGTTTGAGGTCCAAACAGCAGTTTCCCATGATTTATAAACATCTATGGGTCCAGTTTTCTTCAACAGTTTGCTGAGATGTTTATAATCATAACAACAATTATCATTTCGGTAAAAAGCATGTGTGATGTTCAAACTTTCTATGCTCATCTGATTTCATAAAATTCATATGGTTGAATATTCTGTCCATATCAGCATATCATGTGGTAAAAGGAAAAGTGCTAAAGCTCATTTAGACAAATGACCGAATTGGTATTACATAGTTGAATGAGATGATACTTCAGTCTAGAAATAAACTGTTCATCGTACATTTGAATTTCTTTTTTTTTTTATAGCTAAACACTAAAAATTGCAATTTAAAAATGTAATATAATCAGTATGTTGAAACAGTATATATAAAAAATAACAGCAACAATATTGTTATATTCTGCCGCTTTACAATATCAAATTGACTGTAATAGTCATATTTTACGACTTTTATTGTTTAAGCTGTTTATTCATTTAATGTCGATTTTTTTAAAAATCGTAATTGAATGGGCCAATGGCATAAGTAATTTTCGGCGGGAACAAACATAAAAGTTTGCATAGATAACGGGGTTTTATCTTCATTACATATAATGAAGGAATTAAAAGTATTTCAAAAACATTTACAAAATTGAATTATTTTTATATTCAATGATATTTGTCCTTCGAATATTTCAATTCTATAACGATTTTCAATTGCTTCTAATATTCTGATGATGCCTAAGTTCCTGTAGAGAGGTGGAAATTTGCGCCATGGCAAAGTCTGAGTGCGCAGTGGAAGTAACATGCGGCCTAAATATAGGTAAGACAATTCCGAATTAAATTCTGATTTCACTTCAGTGGGAAAGTACTCAATATAACACTAAACTTAATTAGAAAAACAGAGAGAGCATTGAAATGTGTGTGTGTGTGTGTGCGCGCGCGCGTATTGTGTATTTGTCAGTGTATGGGTTTTGTCGAGGACCGGGTATTAAATTCTGGATGAGCTGCCGATGGCTTTGTGCAGGCATAAACAGAAAAAATAATCCAACCTGTTTCGGAACACTTTCAGGGCGCGGTATTTGGATAATTACCAAAGATCCCTGAATTGGCAGTGTTTCAGGAATGCTTTACCTGTCCACGAGAAATTGTCCAGGCACGGGATTTCAGTGCCACCCGAATGTCCAAGATGCGGGCAGGAGAAGGAAACCATCCTGCACGCTCTTGTTCAGTGCACCCATCTTTCGGAGATGACAATTTACGTCGAACACGTGCTGTCGCACCTAGGAAGAGTACAGCTATCGGCTGAGTCTGTGATTAAGAATGCACCGCCCGCCGGACTACCTAAGGAAGGTGAGGCTTGTTTTCTATGTACGGTCGCAGTTATGAAAGAGTGTGCATGGAGAACTCGAATGCAAGGTATGAAGACAGGAACCTTCATCTCCGGCCCTGGAATGCTATACTATTTCAGGTACCACCTGGAAAGCAAGATAGGGCTGGAGAGAAGACACCTGTCTAGAAGAGTATATGAGGAAAGATGGAAGGAAGTAGGAAGGAAGTTGCGAGTGAGCGGGCCCTACTTAAAACTGTCCTGGAAAAAATACAAAGGTGTAGACTGGTGTACCCTGGAATTAGGTGTAAACCATTGGTAATATTCCAAGTTTTGTAGAAAATTTTTTAAATATATATATTTTTAAACGTATATTTTTTTTTAAAAAAAGCTAAAAAGACTCACTAAATGACAATTCTTAAATGTTTGTAGTGTCCTGTATTGTCCAATCTATGTAAGATATTTTATTATCGTAATAAAGAGAATAAACAGAAAAAAATCAACGTCAGTCTAATGGCCTTGACATCACCAAACAAAGGTCACTTCTGTATAAAGTCATACACCAAACATATGAAAACAGAAATATGATATAAAAACTACATATTTGGCATTCTAGTATTAGTAAAACAATTAAATGTATACAACCTATACACAGCCACTAAAGAAATCTATTACAACTATTCACGGGAATTAATGAATAACAATAAAGTGGAAAGCAATATCAGTGATTGTATAGGGTTGATTTTATGTTAAGTTGACAAATGGAGTCAGTATCGATAGCTTTGCGCAGAGGCGGTACCATGGCCAATGAGGTGTATCCGAGGCGTGGTTATTGCTAGTTGAAAACTATTACCAATACCCCGCGTTGCTATCCATTAGAGATAGCAAACGCAATTTTTACCCACCTCTGCGGAGGTGCAATATCAATCAAAGAATAGACATTAATATATCCTTTTAATCGGAAAATCTACTGCAACTGTCGTATCAGTCGTTCTCTGTTTAAATGGTTCCCTCTCAATAGTGCGTATCGTCGTCACTTTTGCCAATTCAAAATTTTATAACTCACTATTTCGATAGCTAAAAGGCACTAATTATTAAAACATAAAAGTGATAGGTATACAATCACTGATATTGCTTTTCACTTTATGGTTATTCATCAATTCATGTAATAGATTTCTTTAGTGGCTGTGCATAGGTTTTATACACTAAATATTAAAACATAAAAGTGACAAGTATCAAAGAAAAGTACTCAATGTAACACTAAATTTAATAATAATAATAAAAAAAAAGAGAATGCATTGAAATTACGCGGGCACATATATGTGTGTATGCGTGTCTTCTGTTGTAAGAAAACAGAATTAGAGCTAGCGAGAGTTGTAGGGTGTGGGACATTGTCTCACAGTTGCTGACAGTAAATTTCATTTCTCCCTCTGACCAAGGTTCTAGCTGGTTAGCCAGACTTCGTTCTCAATGAGCCGTCAACATATGACTGGACTCGTTGAGTCGTCACCGACTGGTGACTGGATTCTTTTTGCTTGGGGTTTATTATTTTTATAACTATCCAGAAGGATAGACATATCATTGAGAACAATAGATTTAGTTGGTGGTCTTATTATCTTAATTCTAGCTTTTGGTGAAGTAGAAGAGGTTAGAAAGGGTCAAGTGGTGAAGACATTATTTCGGCCGAGCTAAAAGCATCTGGAAAATGTAAAACTGCTGTAGCAGAAAAACCATTGTTCCACCGTGGGAAAAGTTCTGTTGCAGCGTTAATTTAAATTTGGCTATGGTGGATCGAATCCACTTCATGCACGCAAGATCCACTACATATATATATACTAATACTAATCGGACACAAACTGTGTGTCATTGGCGGAAGATGTCTTCATTGGGCTAAAAACAACAGTAACACCGTCCTCTATAGGATACCCCCCACGTTTAGTTGGTAAATATATTTTATATATATATAGGCAATAAGCACAATTGTCACTATAGGGACAGAAGGTGCTAGTTACCACCTGCAGTGTTAGAAATAAGAGTCAAAACAGCTTATAGTCACGCGAGAGCTGATAAGAGAGACAGGCTCCTACCCCTACGACAAGTAGATGGAGTCAATCAATTTTCATTAGTAACCCATTACTCCATCACCGACGATTAAAAAAACCAGTTTCATTTTGTCATGCTTGATAGGAAACATCGACTAATTTCGAAAATGATTTAGTGAGAATTATAAATTATTTAGGTGGCTATTCGCAATTTAGAACCAATATACAAGTACAGCTGTCACTAAAGAGACAGGGGTGCTAGTAAGCACCAACATTGCTAGAAATAAGAGTCAAAACAACTCTTAACCACGTGAGAGCATTTTTCTAACTTGCTGAGAAGGGAAACAGGCTCCCTCCCTACATTGTGTGTGTTTTCAGGGCTGGGTTGGACGGTTTGATAGGATCTGCTAAGTCCGATCTCTTCTGCGGGACTGGGACGTAAACAAACTAGTACCGGTTGTCAAACGGCAGCTAGACATACAGATAGACACACACATACACTAATACACATATCAAAAGACACTTGCACAATGTGCCGCGCAGTGGGATTAAATCTAAGACCACGTTTGAGATGCAGGCTTCTCAACCAAACAGCTACAAACACACATACATATAATATAAATAATATATATGTATATATACATACGTATATGTACATACTTACACCTATACGTGTGTATATATATATATATATATATATATATATATATATATAGAGAGAGAGAGAGAGAGAGAGAGAGTGTGTGTGTGTGTGGTAGGTGTGATGTACAAAAATTGAATATTGAGAAGAAAGGTCGTTAGAATTTTAGAAAAAAATCTTTTTATTTCTTCATTATTATTAGCGCTTTCGTTCTTTTCTCGAACTTATCAAATAAGATGTTGTGAATGTACTAACAGCTTGTTCATTTATATAAAACAGATGTTTTTTTGGGGGGGAGGAGTGTTTAGAAGAGAACATTGTTTTTGTTTTTTGGGGTGAGGTTCCATGACAATGGAGATGGATAAATAGAATATAGGTAGGTAGATAGGCTTATAGATAGATAAATAGACAGATAGATAAACAGACAGTCAGACAGATAGGGAGATATAAATTTATTAAACTGACGCTTAATAAAACTACTTCCAAGTATTTACAAATTCGTTTCGCTCACTTTGGGATACCCATGCCTAATTTTATACAATCTCGGCGTCACACTTTCTTTTCGTTTTCAGTTACTTCTACGTACCTGGAAAGAAGGGTAATCTATTTCATTATTTAACTGTTTTAAAGAATGATTTATCGTTAATAATATTAAATAATATATTCATTTTCCGAAACATTTTCTTCGCATGAATATGTTCTTTAATAGTAATAAATTATTTAGTAAAGCGAGTTCCACATTTTTACATTTATGTTTTTTACGTTCCAATTGTGATAATTCAGAAAATAGTCAAAATCTCCCGCATTGGATAGTGTAGTCGTGTATTTGGATCATGAGGTTGCTGGATCAGAACCGACCTGGAGCTAAAAACAATTTCAAATGGTAAACTTATGTGTGTTAATGTTTATGTACTCTTGCTGTTCAACATGCTAGAAATAACAGCTTCATTTATCTTCAATACATATATTTCGTCGTTAATATTAGTCCTATTTGGCTTAAAAATAAAAAAAAAAGATGGAAAGGTCACTGTTGAAAGACTCTTACAAAAGACTAGATGGTTACATTTGAATTCCTAGTCATGGTTGAAACACTTTTAATAAATGACGAACATTTGATAAAAGACATGTTTTCGCACAGACGCAAATGAATCAGGTGATTTATTTTCCATTTTAAAACGTTTGTTTTCCAGTCGCTATAGTAAAGTATACCCACGTCCAGAAAGCCAGCAGTGAATGATGGAACTGATAAGGCTTCGAACAATATGCCTTACGTTATTTAGCCTTACGCCGTATTCAAATCCCGATGAAGATTAAAAAGCATTTCTCCTGCGGACGTATGCACCGGTGTACTTCTGTTCGGAACCATCACTTCGCTTCACAACATCCATAATAGTAATGATGATTGCATACGTTGGCATAGTTCCAGAAATCACTTCAGATGACGTATAACCCTTTTCATCTACGCAAATTAATCAGTATTCCAATAATCTGGAAGTCGAAATTAAAATGCGGTTGTGTTACCAGCTAATGAAATGCATTTATCTGTATTGTACTGATCCACCGGATTGTAATAAATAATGACACTCCACTTTTTACAATCGAGAGGCCTTTAGTATGGTTATTCGATGTGCTAGATATAACAGCCAATTCTGTTATACTGCATAACCGGCCATGCGTAAATTAGTAGGGACACAAGTAAACAAATTCTAAAACAAACGACAACTTCGTTACAGATTTACCTGAATTGTCATCTCTGAGACTTCCTAGCTAAAATACAATCTGTTATTATATTGACTTCTACACCTCCTTAGAGGTGCGCAAAAATTGCGCACAGCACCTCGAAGGATGCTATACGCGGGGTATTGGGAATAGTTTTCAACTAGCAATAACCACGCCTCGGATTTACCTCATTGGCCATGGTACCGCCTCTGCGCAAAGCTAAGGACTGATAGAAATTGACATATATTTAACCTTATTCTAAAATCTATTATTCACTGGCGTTAGCTATCAGCTTTTTGTTTATTATTAATTGCCATCAATTGTTTACTAAAATATTAGCATTGTTTCGATTATAGATTTTTATTTCTAATAGTTTTGTTTTATGCAAAAATATTTTACTGTTAATTACTATAATTAAAGTGCATTTTCATAATGATCTACAGAAATTAATCACCACCGACCCATTTTTTGAGACCGTTGAAGTGGGATGAAGGGGAGGAAGAGGAAAAGTGAAAGGGGCTAACTTCCTGTTGTTTATAATACGGCCTAACAAAATTTTAGCCTTTAATTACAAGAAAATGTATAAAGAATAACCGCTTGACACTGTTAAAAGACGTGTTTTGTTTTGTGAGCCGGCTCAGTTCTGATCGAGAACATTCTTCTGGACCCATAATGTTTTTTTTTATGCCATTTTTTCACGCCTGTGTTTCTAGGACTAGACGTTATTCGAGTTTAACGTACCAGTTTCACTTTTTCAAGCTTTAGTGTAAGAGGAAGATATTTTCTCTCTCTCTTTTAATTGACGCTGTACTACGACCATTTCGTGGAGGCGCAATGGCCCAGTGGTTAGGGCAGCGGACTCGCGGTCATAGGATCACGGTTTCGATTTCCAGACCGGGCGTTGTGAGTGTTTATTGAGCGACAACTCTTTCACCACACATTTCTCTCATTCTTTCTTCCTATTTCTGCTGTACCTGTATTTCGAAGGGGCCAGCCTTGTCACGCTGAACATCCCCGAGAACTACGTTAAGGGTACACGTGTCTGTGGAGTGCTGAGCCACTTGCACGTTAATTTCACGAGCAGGCTGTTCCGTTGATTGGATCAACTGGAACCCGCGACGGAGTGCCAACAACAACAAACGACCATGTCATGACATTTTATGGTTTAGTTGACGGTGTGTGTGTGTGGGGGGGGGTTGTATTAGATTGTTTTAACATTTTTGTAAACGTCATCGAGGGAAGACAAATTTGAACGGTATTTTGTCATATCAATGATAATTCTAAACAAATGAAAGAAATTATTCGTCAGTGCTTGACCAAGGTATTTACGACAAATCTTAGCATAACTAGATGTGTAGTCCCTCCCCCACAACTTTTTTGCCTCATAACGTCCAGAAAAATGGATACGTTTTTAACGACATTTACAACAAATACCGCTTAGATGCTGTAGATTCAGCGAATATAGAGATTTATGGGGAAAGAATTTTTCCGAGGGGGTGAGGAGAAGAAAATTCACACGATCCGATTTTTTTCCCTTCATAACTTTCAGGGAAAATGGTTATCTGTTAGTGAAATTTCATACAAAATACCTTTCAAACGGTATAGATTACGATTATAAAGAAATTTGTGGGGAATTTTTTTTCCGAGGGAATGGGGAGAGGAGTTTCGGATCAAGAAGACCAAATAGGTTGGAACTACTCCGTTTAAATAATAATTTTTCCCCCATTTTTTATTTAACCACACCATTCGAAATGATAGGTGAGGGAATATCTTTTTATGAAAAAAAAGTTTTGAATTTTTTTTTTTTTGTTTTTACAATTCCCCCACCCTCTCATCATACCACCCGGATTGATTTTGGCCAACTTATCACTGTGGATAAATGCCAGCAATGACCTTCTCAGGTTCTACAATTTTTTTTTTTTTTAAAGCATATAAAGCGAGGAGGGTTGTCTGAGATGTGCTAGAAACAACTGCCAAATCTCCATTAAATCACACACTTTTTCCTCTGAAAATATCAACAATTTCGAAGGCTGTGGTGAAATAAAAAAAAATGTAGTAGTTCCAACTTAATTGGTCTTCCTAATCCGAAACTCCTCTCCCCACTCCCTTGGAAAAAATTTTCTCCACAAATTTCTTTGAAAGGTATTTTTGTATAAAATTTCATGAAAAGATAACCATTTTCCTGAAGGTTATGTGGGAGAAAAGTTGGATCGTGAGAATTTTCCGAAACTCCTTTCCCCACCCCTCAGAAAAATTCTTTCCCATAAATCCCTATATACTCTGAATCTACAGCATCTAAGTGGTCTTTGTTGAAAATGACGTTAAAAAGTATCCATTTCTCTGGAAGTTATGAGGCAACAAGGTTGGTGAGATATACATCTGTAGTTATGCCCAAATCTTAAGTATAATTTTGTCCTGTAGAACAGCAAATTGTTCACGAACTGTAATCAATATCTTTTAAAATACTCAACCACCACAATGCTCATATGTGTCATTTTACTATGCTATCACCAGATCTCAAGAGCCTATACAAGGGATGTTTAGCCAGTACATCAGTTGTGTGCCCAAGACTGTCTGCCAGCCCCTCTAAAAAAAAAAAAAAAAAATTCAACAACACTTTTTTACATTTTGACATTTTGAGAAAAGGCTCCACCTTGGAGCTCAAAACTAGTTTAGTTTTCCCTTGCCTAAATGATTCACCAAGGCCTTGACCATCTCCACTCAAATTCTTTCAAGAAACTTTCTTTCAGGTGTAGCATTTAACATTCGTCCACTTAGTTTTTTTTTTTTTTTTGGCCAAATGGATCTATGTGCATGCATGGCAGTTAGCAGCATTGACAACATTTCTAATGTGACTGTTTTGCATCATGATGGTACCTTCGATATTTATTCAACCAGCTAATAATCTCAGTGAAATCTCACCCTTTCATCTTAAGTAACAACCACCAAAAAAATTACAAGACCCATGCAAGCATGGAAAAGTAAATGCTAAATTGATGATGATGGCAGAGGAATGATATAAACGTCAGAGTGAGGTAAAGTGCACTATACAACTACCTGTTGGTCAAGATATGCATAAAGCAGCTACAATTTGGTGTACCATAACATCAAATAATTTGCTAATTCTGCAATAAAATTATATTATTTTATAAGTCATAACATTTGATAGTACTTTATTTGCTTTCATGACATTCCTAAAAATGGTGTGGTTTGTAGTTTACCAAATGTGAACAACAAAAACTGGATTAATACAAGGAAGCAATCTCTTAGCTGAAAAGCAAATGAGAGAGCTTTTACATGGTCACTCAAGCTGCCTGAAATAGCAGCCAAATCTCACTAAAATTGAATTGTACCATCTTGAAAAATGGTAAGTCTGCTTAATTAAAGTTGACTTAGGATTGAACAACAACAAAAGCATTACAGTAATCCCTCGCCATATCGCATTTTGCTTTTCGCAGTCCACCTATTGCGGTTTATTATTTAAGCTTACGTCAATTCCTCTGTAGTGTTGTTTTGCATTTATAGTAAAATAAATATATACAAATTATAAAAATAGTTTTAAAAAATATTCAGTACAACACTGTTTCTACTTCATGGATTTTCACCTATCGCTGGGGGTTCTGGAACATAACACCCGTGATAGTCGAGGGATTACTGTATATCAAAACAGTCTTCTCTTTAGGGAATCCTAGGGCTTTAATTCTTTACCTAAAGAAGTTAGAAACCTGATTATGGCCTGTATTAAGGATTTTAAGCATCATCTGGATAGGGTTTTGTCTTGTGCCAGACCAACAATTTCAGGTCATTATCACTTTGAGCAATTTCCAGCAACACACTGATTTTCTAACTACACACATAAACATAAAAAAACTAGATATTAACTAAGCACAAGATGCAGTGTGTCAAGCAGGGCTCCAGCATGATTTTTAACCTACAATGGTTAACACTAACATAGAAACCTATGAACTCTGGATCCATACAGTGAAAGTCTAAATATATTAACTACCTGGACATTTTAACTCTGCTAAGGGTTGAAAATTAGTGCTGCTGCTTTTGTTGTTTAATAACAGGTGTTCCTTGATCAAGCAGATCAATGATCGGAAGCATTCCAGATATGACCAACTATCTTATATATCTTTTATATCATCTTATATATCTAGGACTGCATTCTCCAGTACATCCTGTTTTTGAAGACGATATGGTGTGATTTGAAAGAAATTTGAGTGTTCTTTCTAGACAGTAGAGCTGCCCCCTCATTCTTTGTTGTAGGGTAGCCCTTATCACCTCTTCTGGATTTCAAATGTTTGAAGGTAACTATCCAAAAAGAAAACAGATACATTCATATGATGTTTTCTAATAGCTATCCTATGTTTATTAAGAGCTTATAGGTTATAACATTTAGAATTTCAAATGTACTCTCCTACTTTAAAGACAGTAAGGAGCTTGATAAGAAATTTTGGGGGGTGCCACTTTATACATATTAAACAAATAAATAGAAGTTCCCTTGTGAAATTGTGCATTACTAAATTTGGTTAGGCTTAACTTTGAATGACAGGTGTTTAAACATCATCTACTTTAACACCATAATGCAATCATTGCATGCGTTTAGCAGGCTTCATTCTGTAGCAAGCATTCAGAATAATGCAATCATCATAGCTCCCTTTCAAGCCCCTCTTTTTTTTTTCTGCAGATGGTTGACTTGCGCATTATCTGCATCAATCTTACCATTCCAGTCAAAGGCATTGCTAACATTAGTTAATTTCTAGCCATTTTCTAGTTACTTTTTCATGTAGACTTATTCTATCACCCAGTTTAATACCATTTTCTAAAACCATAGTCAGCATTTGTGCCAGTTCTTCAATTTGAGAATACCTTCCTCTCCATTCCCATCAGTTTTGGAGGCCCTGCAAAGGGTCATGGACACTGCCTTTTCTTCTGATTAAAATATATATTAAAAAAATGTCCTTTTAATTTCTGCTGAGATCAACTTTGTTTCATCCTTCTAGAGTTAGTTAAATAAGTAACAATCAAGTATTTGAATGAACTGAATTGCCTATATCCTCTCTTTAAAATTTAGGGCCTTGTGCCTATATTAAAAATCTATATTATTGATTTCTAAATCAGAAATCTGTGTAAATTTCTTATAACATTGTTCTTCCTTCCAAGTTAAAACCAATTTGTATCTCTTAAATAACCAATACACTTAGCAAATCCATGGATATCTCAAATTCCCAATTTCCTCCTGTTAACCCTTTGCCTGTCCAAAGCATTTTCATAAGTTTGTCTTAAATGTCCATGCTTGTTTTCAGACTTTTAGTTAACCTTTATTTCATATGTTCTAGGTAATATAAAGATCTCCTTTCATAAGTCCTCAGTTACTCTGATGATCAATAAATTGTGAATATGTATCATATATGGTGCAGAGACATCAGGAAAGTATTTCCTGTGTATCACATGTGATATACAGGACAGGCAAAAGGTTAAAAATCTACAGAAACAATTTTATTCATAAAACTCTAAATTCTTAAAAAATCTAAATTATGTCAGACATGTTTAGAGATAGGTCAGCTGATTTTAACTACGTTGGACAACTTCTGGAGAGATGGGGTTGTCAAATTAATAGCATTAATAATTTTATATCAAAACTTTCCATCTGTTAGTATAGTGTCTATATGTATGTGCATGTGTGCATGCTCACACTTGAATGAGACACATAATGTCAAAATAGTTATCTATCCTGATATTTCTCAGCTGTTCTTTCTTCTTTAGCTTGCTAAGTGTCATTAGTCACTCACTGTAATTTATGTTGTGTAAGTGATATTAACATTGTATTGTTGTCACACTTTTCTGAAAGTGATATCTTGTTTTTTGCATGCATGTGTGTGATCATCATCATTTAACATTTGTTTTCCATGCTGGCATGGGTTAGGCAGTTTGACTAAAACTGTTAAGCCAGAGATAGTAGCGGCTCATGTATAGGTACTGTGGAACTGCAGCATCCCCTATTTCCATTCAATATTATCGATAACATTCAATATAATGAGTCCTTTTTTCTTTAATTCTTTCTTTATACTTGTACATTACATAACCTTTAAGCTTAATGTTGGTAGCCATCCCCTAGTTCATGAAAAAAATACAAAAATCCTTGTATAGAACTGTGCACTTCATAATTCCAGTGACACAGTGTTTGGCTGTTGTGCACATGCTCACATGTCTGAGATAGGAAGCTTCATGCTAGGGAGAGAGAGCACTGCATGAACAACAGTGCTGACCCTGGTGTTCTAGTGAAAGGTAGTGTTTCTTTTTGACTCCGTGTGTGTTGTGCTTAAAAATGTGTTTATATTCTTGAATATGTAGAATTAAACGATGATGATGATGATTTATGATGATATATATATATATATATATATATATGATGATGATGATATATATATATATATATATATGGATATATATATCATAATAATATAAATAATATATAAATATATGCATATATTAATACATATATGTACATACCTACATATATATGTATATATACATGCATATATGGGTACAGGACAGAGATACATGCATATATGGGTACACACAGAGATATCCATATTCATATATATATATATATATATATATATATTCACACACTCAACAGGCTACTTTCAGTTTCCATCTACCAAATCCACTCACAAGGCTTTCGTTAGAATGGGAACCAAGAAGCATGTGGTTGGAAAGCAAACTGCTTAATACACAACCATGCTGCATATGTGTGTGTGTGTCTGTGTCTGTGCGTATGTGTGTTTGTATGTATACATTTTTAAGCCACTGTAGCCAACCTAACAAATAGCCTATTTTAAGTTTAGGTCTATCTGAGCAATCTTACTATAATGATGATAGCTTTTACTTGGAGGAAAACTGCTGCAGGTACAAAGCAACTATTGCTACTGTAAAGCTGTTGGATATTACTTATGTAATTGGAGATAATGAATGACGTAAAAGAGTTGTTATTATTGCTGCTACTACTATTACAGCTAATCTATAGGCACATCAATCCTTAACCAAAAATGATTTTCATTGGTTGGTTTCCTGGTTATTTTTATTTTATTCTTTGGTCTAAGGAAGAAGAACCTGGACCATAACCATTTCAGGCTTTCTTAGACTGTGAAGTAACTGTTGTTATTTAGACCCAGAGTAACTCTGAGTTAGCAAATATGTGATCAAAATCATTCCAGCTGTGACTATCCAATCTTTTTTTATAGGAATAATGTATCCTTATTTTTTTTTATCTACTCCATGCATCTGTGAACAACAGCCTTGTTGGCCATTTGAGCTGCAAAAAAAATTGTCTTATGGAGTTACACTATTTAATGTATTCTTCCTCTTTGAAGATTCAGTGTGATTTGGGGGAAATTTGACTGTTTTTTCTAGCAGGTCAGGCAACAAAAGAGGTTCCTTGTTGGCTTGTTGTTGATGTTTAGCTCCAGGTGAGCCTTGATCAATTAGTCCTGTAATCAGAAAGATGGTTACAGTTGGTGTTCCAACTATAACCATCCTTCTTTTAGCTAGGTATACTGTATATAAGACTTCATTACATATTGCCAGATGTAACCTTTGACAGAGTGAGAGTTAAGGGAGATTTGGTTGCTATTTCTAGCAGGTTGAATAAATGCATGGAGACTCTTTTTAACTTTGGAAGTTTAGAGAAAATATAAGCAAGGAGGGTGCTCAGGAGAAGAGTGATTTAGTGAAATGCTTAGTGCAAAATTTTCAGTGAAGAGGAATATGACCTGATAAGAATGAGGAGAAGGAGAGAGGCTAGTTGATCTGGTGGGCCTAGGCAAGGCCTAATGGACCTTGGCTGTTCACATGTCCAGGTCAGAGGAAGCAAAGCATCTTCACATTGTAACACAACAATAGCTTTTCTCTTTAGAGCAATAAAATTCGATCTTAAGCAAAGTTCAGATCTGTATCAGAAGAGTACTGCTTACATATCTGAGATGGTACTGCTCTTTCTCTCTCTCTCTCTCTTACTCTCACTCACACACACACACAAACACACATACAAGGGTTTTAGATTACATCCAAAAGAAAGCTAACTGATTGATTGGCTAAGATTTACTCACCACAACTACTACACACAGATGTGCTGCATACTTTCTGCAGGCAGAGAAGACAAGGAGGAAACTCTATCTCAAGGTGAACTTACATTAATTTTCTGCAGTTGAAATCTTCAATAACAGAAGAAATTTGAAAAACATTTGATAAAAAAAGAATATTTTGAAAATTAGAATTTGTAAGAACTTTGTAGACAGCATAGACTTTACTAATTGCTTTCTTTTAGTAAAAATTACATATTCAAAACTAATTAATAAGCAGCTTTCGTACAGTACAGCTGCACCAGAAATCAATTAAGTTACTAGATATCAAATACATTGATTCAAAAGGCGCAACTATTTTTCACACTCTCAAGTCTATCCTTTTTGAACATAATATCCCACTCAGTAATATTCTTGCCTGTGCATCTGATGGGGCCCCTTCAATAATAGGAAGATACAGAGGTTTTTCATCTCTCCTAAAGTGTGAAATTTCCCACCAGATACTAACTGTTCATTGCTTGGCATACCAGCAGCATTTAATGGCAAACAATATGAATGGTAGATTGAATGATGCGCTACAGTTAGTTATCAAGACTGTGAACAAATTGAAGTCCAGTCCTTTGTCTGATCGAATTTTCCGTCAACTCTGTCTGGGAAATGATGAGGACTATACTAAACTCTTATATCATACCGAAGTGTGGTGGATGTCAAAAGGAAACTGTATTTTACGCTTTGTTGAACTATTTCATATAATCATATATTTCTATGAAGATACTCCACTATCCGCTTCATTGATGGTTGTAAGGTGCGATATCTTTTTTCTTTGTGATATATTTCCAAAATTAAATGATTCGTATATGTTATTGCAAGGAAACAGAAAAACTCTCATTGATTGTAAATCATTTACCACTACCTTTTCATTTAAAAATTGGTGCTGTATAAGGCTAACATTCCATCAATTTCTACAACTTGACTCTTTGAAAGATGAATTGGTTGATGAGGATTTAACTACATATCGCAACTATTTACAATCATTGCACGATGACATGATGGAGTGATTTGAAGATGTTATTGCACTGAATATTCCAAATTGGTATAGCACTCCATTTGAGGTTGATGCAGTCGATTGTGAGGACGACGTTCGGGAGGAACTGATAGAATTACAAAATGATAATGACGCCACAATGTGATATTGCCGTAATGGCAAAGGTTTGTGGTAACATCAAAATATATTGAATTCCTACTCCAATCTGCGGAAACATCTGAAATTACTTTTGCTTGCCTTCCCTTCCTCGTACCTGGTTGAATCTGGTTTTAGTCATACTGGAACTTTACTTTCCCATAAAAGAATTGAATTGGATGTGATACAACGAAGGGACTTGTGGCTAAAAGTCAACAAGTTGAAACCGAATGTATCTGCACTAGCTGGATCGCACCAGATACATGGCTCTCATTAAAAAGTTGTATTCTTTTCCTTTATAATACAATCATTAATTATTTTTGCATTGGTAGTTCTGATCAATGGTTCATTTGGAGAAATTAAAAATCAGTGTAAAAGAAAGTGCAAGTTTACCAAGTTAATCTGTCTGCACAATACCGGGGTTTTCCGAAAATCCGCCCATCCATTAGATCGCCCACGGACGTTTATTTGGATGGGCGGTTATTTGTGGTTAAAAGTTGAAACATAGTATTATTGTTTGCATTCTATTTAGAAGTTCATTTGGTCTACGTCTGTAGATAAATTCAAAGGATCTTAATTCCCAATAATGGAGTCGAAAGAAAATATATCAAAATTTGTTCAACAATCATATACCATTAGTGAAAAATTGAGTGCTATTAAACGAGTAAAAGAACATTCTGGTAATTTATCTGCTGCGTCAAGAGACTTTGGTATTGATAGAAGACAATTGAGAGAATGGTGTACAAAAGTAACTGAGTTAATCAATATGTCAGACAAGAGGCGCAGATCAATTGTTGGAGGTATAAGACCAGCACATAGAGATCTAGAGATTGAACTCTTGCAATGGATTGTTGTTCAACGTGCAAACAATATAATTGCAAATTATCGCCGTTTACGGGAATATACTTTTGAATTGGTAAAAAGGTTCGGAATTGAAATGAACAGCTTTAGATGTTCTGATAAATGGATTTTCAATTTCATGAAACGGAATAAACTGACTGTGAGAAAGATTACACATGTTGGTCAAGCAGACAATAAAACACTCGGAGAAAAGGCACAAATCGCCAGTGACCATCAAGATAGCATTCCAGTATTAACAGCAGATAAGGATGCTGACCAGATTTATAATATGGATGAAACACCTGTATACGTTGACATGTTGAGTTCAACAACCATAGACTTTGTTGGCAATACAAATGTAGATGTTAGCCACCGTGGTGCTACCAAAGCTTGTTTTACTGCTGTGTTGTGTGTTAATGCTGCAGGAAAGGTGTTGAAAACAATGATTATCCTTAAAGGATTGAAAAAACGTGCTTAAAATCAAGGTCCTAAAGAATATTTACTTAACAGTCTCCAACAAGGGATCAATCACATATGAACTCATGTAGCTGTGGGCTGACAAAGTGTTTGGGCAGAGAACAGCACAACTATTCCATGCTCAAAATTCAGTGTGAATGCTCAGTGCACAAGAAAACAGAAGTGTTCAAACGTAGGAATACAATTCTCAAACTTATACCTCCTAAAACAACATCTTACTTGCAGCCGTTAGATGTATCAATTATTGGTCCTTTCAAGAAAGCCCTTCGTACTGAATGGGAGAATTGGTTTTCAAATGACAAAAAGGAGTTTACAAATAAAGGTTATTGCAAAAGACCTTCTTATCAAGTGATAGTGAACTTTGTGACCCAAGCCGTTGCCACTTTAAATAAAGAAACTATAAAGCATGCCTTTGAATGTTGTGGAATTGCTCCTCATGGACAGACTGTAGAACCTAGCCTCTTAAACTCTCGCTTACAGGATGTTTTGTCTGGCCTTGAGGTAAATGTGCCAGATGCACATAATGACAAAATTGAAGAAGAAGATGAGATACAAGTAAATGAAATTAGCTCTGATGTGAATTATGGCCAAGCAACAAATGAAGAAATTTGTGATATCTGGCTTGAAACTATTCGGTTATTATTCTACCATAAATGCTCAAGGACATTATTTACTCATACGAGGCTTCTATTCATGTTTTCAACAGTTTAATTTTCAATATTTCCAAATAGATCCATTGTTAACTTCAGAATATTTTTAAATATGCTTGCGGGGGAATTATTATTGTTGAACTGTGTAAACCAAATTATTTTTGTGTCCGGCGTTGTGCCGAAACTGTTTTTCAACAGTATTGGATATGCCTGTGTTTGTAACAGGTGAAGAAGAAAAAATTCAAAAAGTAGCACCCAAAAAAACTGAACTTTGCTGAAGTAGCCGGGAGGAAGGAAAGCAAAATAAATATTGAAATTGAGAATCTAAGGAAGTGTATGCCAATGCTTAAAAAGGAGGGGACGGAGATTCAAGTGGCCCCTCCGACAGAAACCATGAAACAAGTGACCAAGAAGAGAATCATTTATAAAACGTATAATGTGGCAAAAAAGAAGATCGATAAAATGGAAGAGAAAACTGTGGGAAAATGTTTAAAACCGAACTGATATGGTCAGATATCACTTTCATGACGAGAGGTAAAAGATTTGGTACGGTGGAAGTAAGATTCATATCAGAAGAGGTGGCCAAGCGGCACTCCTCTGAAACTTTGAGAACGGAGGAGGTGGTGCTTCTTCCCATATATATGGGAAGAAGAACATCTAAAATAAAAATAACTAACATCCCTCCAGAAGTAGATGCTACCTGGCTCGTAGCAGCAATAATTATGGATCAGGAGGATGAAATATCCATCATCCAAGCCTCTGTGGTGGAGGAAGGAAACTGGAAAGGTCAATGCTTAAACTTGTTGATTCGGCGAAGAGAGACTAATCGTATTCGTCGAAGGCAAGAAGCCAATGTGCTTTAAATGTGGATTGAAGGGCCATATAAGGTCTGAATGCAAGCCGAGGAGGAAAAAGTACAGAAAGACAAAGAAAATAATGCTGAGATAGTGGAAGCGGCACCTACAACAACAGCAGAAGAATGTGAAGACAATGAAAAAGAGGAGGGGTGGTCGACGTTCTTGAAGAAAAAGAAAGAAAAAGACACAGACCACCCTATCCAAAATAAGAAATAGCATAAAAAATACAAAAGAGAGATACGAACTATATGGCTATTAAGGCAATTAATAACAGACTCATAAGCCGTTTGGCAGCTATGTCATCTGCCAAACGGTTAGAGAAGAAATCATCTAAAGACCTTATCTTATATACGATAGGCCGGAAGGATTACGGACGGATAAAGTCGGAGTTCTTCTATGACGTAGGCCCTCTTAGAGTGGATTTCTCTCAAGTTGAACTCCGCATCTCCATCGCACTCAGAGTGGGAATTGACGTTTGTAGGGGACTGAGATGTCGCTGTGGTAGGCCCCTCGACCCCACAAGCCTTCACGGTCTATCTTGCAGCCTACATGCTTCTCTCGTCACACCAAGCTAAACCCAATCATTAAGCGGGCCCTGGCTCGGATTAATATCCCCTCAGTTCTGGAGCCGTCGGGTTTATACCAAAGTGATGGAAAGAGACCAATGGTTTTAATACAGTTTTAAGGGAAAGATTTGGAAGAATTAGATGAAAGTTCTCTGGAAATTTTCTTTCGTGTAAGTAAATGTTTATGTTAATTTAAAATCAGCAAAATTTTATAAATTGACAATTTCTAAAAGATGTACATGTTTATATGTTATATATGAAAATAAAAATTCAACTACTTCATACAAACATCGCAATATCCTCACCTTGTAGGGTGTTTCGTACTTGCGCGTATTTATAAATATGTGTGTGCACGCAGTACCAAAGTCACAATGTTTCGTCTGTTCAACGAGATATACACCCGATAGTCATGTGACTGTCCTCTTTAGTTAGCTTATTTTGCCGTGACATTAGTTAGAGACACTGCCAAGTGGTGTCAAAATTTTCCCAGTCAAATACATTGTGCCATGCAGTTAAAAACGGATCAGTTGCTGACAGCACAACTGCGACGAATGGAACCATGAGTGAATTCTCTTCGTCAGACGGACTATAACAACTTACACATACAAACGTATATTTCTCTCATTGAGTACATTTATCATTCCTTTTCATGAGAATAGCTTTATATTTGTACTACAGTGACTCGTTATTTATATCTACCAAGTACAGGAAAAATGCAATTGATTGCCTCTTTTAGCACATGCTTGAGCTGATTCACATTTTGAAAGGCTTTGTATCGGTTCTTTTTCATCTGTCGCGTTGTATTTAACATGCCCTTTCTCTTACAAAAGGAAGAAAATATTGCAATATCAATTCTTTTTCAAGGATCAGGCACTGAAATTTTTGTGACCATTATTATGTTCGTACAAGTCCTTCCTTCATCGGACTAGTATGAATGACTAAGTATGGGACATTATTTATATTTGAAAAATTAATTTGTTAAATTGCTGAAAGATTTAATTATTTGCTTTTATTTTTATTTTCTACATCATTTTGATATTTGAATTTATTCATTGGTTACACGCGCGCGCGCACACACACACACACACACACACACACACAAATCTTATTTTAAATTGTCACCCGAATAGAAACCAGCTATTTCTGCATCTACTAAAAAACAGACAATGTAAAACAAATAACTGAGTTAACAGCTAATATAGTCGAGGTTAATTATCTAGTGTCAGTAATCTAATTGTTGATCCTGCTTCATCTTCTATGAACATTACTACAATACCGCATTGTTACAAACTTCAATTGCACGCATGAAACGTCCGAGCCTCTCTGATTTTCTAATCGCAGATGTAATTTCTTTCGTACGCATTTGCTTCCTTAAACTCCCTGTCCTTCAAGGTGAACTTAACAGTGCTGTTGGTTCCACAGCAACATCAGAGTAAGGGCTCACCAGTGCATTCAACACTCGTATTTCACGGGCAAGCTTCTATTTGATTCTTCTTGTTAGTAAAGAAACTTTCAAGGGAAAAAATAGATGCAACGGATTTGCCTAGCCCGGATAAAAACGGTAGCTTTCGGTATGTACATGACGGGACATCAAACATATATTTCCAATTTCAACACTTAACCTGAAGAAAACCAGACAGTAAACTTCTTTAAACCATTGGATTTCTTGGTCAAAGGTATCTTTACATTTGGCCTTGAACCATGAAAAATTATACAGCTTAGATTAGATGATTATAAATAGTAGAAATGTGAAAACTATTGGTTCGCTGCGGAGATGTATTAGCTACAATTTGTAGCAAGTCGAGCAATCATGTAAAGGACCCTACTGTTATCACTAATAGTGACAGCAATTGCTGTAGAGTGAAAGTAAACGCCTTGCTATCCGAGTCAAGAAAGAGGTATTCGATTCGCATTAGCAGCCAGTTAGTTTCGCTAATACCTCTGCAGGAAAAGGCATAAAATATCACAAAATGAAATATTTGGCAAACAAATATAATTAAGTCGGGTCCTGTTGGGAACATCCTACAAACAAAGTTTGCGATCCGGTTTTGTTTTATAGAATAAAATGGGTTGATTCGTTGTCATAACTGTTGAATCTGAAACTTTTTGTCAAAAAATTCGTCATCAGTGACGGAAACAGTATTGGTTAAAAATTGCAGTCTATCTTACTCAAGGTAGATAAACTGTAAACAATCACATAACTGCATTATTCGCCCCGAGAAAGAGTCTCGTATAGTGCTAAAAACCACAGAAAAACATCAGTAGCAGACGAAAAGCGCCCAGCAATAGTGGTAGAATTGCTAAATCTAGATTTCTGCGTATTTGCACGCCACCAGCAGCAACCGCAGGCTTAGACAAAGTTAGCTTCTGCTGCTATACAAAAACAGAGATTAACAAATCATTTGTGTCACCAATAGCCAGCAAGGCTTGGTAAAAATTCGTTGATGTTAATGATTTGTTAATTACTGTTTTTGTCTGTCAGTAGAAGCTAAATTTGTCTAAGCATGCGGTTGCTAGTGAATGCTTGCTATTGATAACGTTCAAATACCCGGAAATCTAGATTAGCCATTCCACCGTCACTGCTGGACGCTTTTCGTCTGCTACTGATGTTCTTCTGTGCTTGTTTTTTTTTTTAGCACAATATGTCTGTACAAGATGCTTTCTCGAGACGAATACCACAGTTATGTGGCTTTCTACAGTATACCCACCTTAAGTATGATACACAGGATGCTTTATACCTTGTTAAAAGAAATATTATTCGTTGGTTGTGTTATAATTCATATTTTATCCGTTTGTGACGAACCGGCAATTTTTTCAGTAATCATTTTCATTCTTTTCCACTCGCAATGTCTTCCGACACCACCACTAGATCTGATATTTCCAACCTTTGTATAAGAAACTATTAACATGATAATTAACCAGTTTTGCTGCTAATTACCGCTTTTCTGTTCAGCATTTAAACTTAATTAAAGGGAGGTTATCTGTCATTGTTTTTTGTTTCTACTGTCGTAATAAAATAACAAAAACATCACCTGTGACGTGGCGTGTTCTGATTGGCTTTCTAGATGGTTCTCGAATGTTCTAGAAGTACACGTCACAGACTATTTATAAATAGCCTCGGCGTCTGACTACACACTTTCACGCCGCCATTTTACGATGTTATGTCGTGTAATTGGATTGTGAAGCTTTCACTTTTTAACTATTCTAGGTAAACAATTTAGGATTTTTTTTTTAATATACTTTAATTGTTGCATATATATTTATACACATTGAGAGAAAAAAACAGTCAGTCCCATTACTCCCTTTTTCTTTTATAAATAGAAGGCTTGATAGAATTTTGTTTTAAAAATTGATTTAAAACGCAAAATATAAACGATGGGGAAAGATTATTACAAAATCTTAGGTATAAGTAAAAATGCAACGGAAGATGACATCAGGAAAGCCTATCGGAAAATGGCTCTGAAATACCATCCGGACAAAAACAAATCTCCTGGAGCCGAAGAAAAGTTCAAAGAGGTAGCCGAAGCATATGAAATCCTGTCCGACAAAGAAAAAAGGAAAGTATTCGATTCTTATGGAGAAGAAGGACTTAGGGGCAATGTTCCCGGTGGTATGGGTGGGGAACAAGGTGCAAACTTCTCTTACTCATTCCACTGTGACCCGCACGAAACGTTCAGGATGTTTTTCGGGGATGAAGGCCCGTTCAATTCGTTCATGTTTAGTTCATTCCCAGGTGATCAAAGATCGCAGCACCAATCTGGCGGCTTTGTTGGCGATGATATGGATGTGGATGAGCCATTCTCGCACTTCGGTAGACATGGTTTTAATATGGGTGGACCGTCGTTCCGGCGACAGAAGGAACAAGACAAACCGATTGTCAAGGATCTACCTGTCAGTCTTGAGGATATCTGCACGGGTTGCACGAAGAAAATGAAAATCACACGAACGATAATGGTCCAGTCGAATAAACAAGTCAGAGAAGAGAAAATCTTAACAGTAGATATCAAACCCGGTTGGAAAGCCGGTACGAAGATCACTTTTCCAAAAGAAGGAGATCAGACCCCTTATAATATACCAGCAGATGTTGTGTTTGTCATCAGGGACAAACGGCATCCTGTCTTCACGCGTGATGGAAATGATATACGATATAAAGCAAAAATATCATTGAGAGAGGTGAGTCAGTCAAGAGTTCGTCTTTTTTTAAAATTATTATTACTTATTATTATTATAGCAGGTGTGGCTGTGTGGTAAATAGCTTGCTTACCAACCACATGGTTCTGGGTTCAGTCCCACTGCGTGGCACCTTGGGCAAGTGTCTTCTACCATAGCCTCGGGCCGACCAAAGCCTTGTGAATGGATTTGGTAGATGGAAACTGAAAAGCCCGTCGTATATATATATATATATATATGTATGTGTTTGTCCCCCCAACATCGCTTGACAACCGATGTTGGTGTGTTTACGTCCCCGTAACTTAGCGGTTCGGCAAAAAGAGACCGATAGAATAAGTACTAGGCTTCCAAAGAATAAGTCCTGGGGGTCGATTTGCTCGACTAAAGGCGGTGCTCCAGCATGGCCGCAGTCAAATGACTGAAACAAGTAAAAGAGTAATATCCGAAACTTTGTCCTTAGGCAAAAAAAATAATAATAATAAATAAACAATAGGATCGCCCTATTTTAAGTCTTTAAAGTTTTTTTTTATTTTTAGCTGACCTGTTTCCAATGCAGTCCCATTGTGACCAATTAGTTATGCAGACGTTATGTATTTAGGATTATATTGCGCAATCTTGGAGTATAACGTACCCTTTTCAGTTTCGCGAGTACAAATGACTGATGGCAATAGTAATAATGCTCAATGAGAATTTTTAATAAATGCAGAAAATTTTTGGATGACTGCTTGCATCCAAATTGAAGTAATTTTTATATTATCGAACAGCAAAGCTATGAAGGACTTAAAAAATTACAGAATATTTTTCATGAATAGAACGTGGAAGCTTATAAATTACGGAGGTAAAATCTCAAGAAAAGTGAAACCTAGATAGGTCTGCATTGTCCTGTCTGTTTTTAAGATGGCAAGATGTGATTTTGAAAAGATTTGACTGCTGTTTCTAGCATGTCGAGACCGGCACTCTGTTGTCCACCATCTATCATTCAGTTTTAATTTTGAATGAAAACTCCTACTTCAGACACTTCTACTTCATGGTTGTCTGGAAAGGAAGTGCCCCCACTCTCGAACCTCTGTTCGTAACCATTACTGGTAAATGGAAGCAGGGCCACTACATTTTTCTTGTATGCCTTGCTTTCTAAGTGCTTATTCATTCTCGATATAGAATCTGTCGGTCATTTTTTTGTCCTAAATTATATTGTCTTAAAATCTTTTTATTAAATATTTGTTTCTTCATAGTCACGAGTATGTCCCACAAATATATTTCTAATGCAATGTGTGTACATAAATACTTATGTTAATTCATGGTTGAAAACTGGCCGAAGTAACGATCCTTACATAAGTGAAAAGATAACATTCTGTAAATATCTTAATAGTCCTTTCTTCCTGTCTCGTATATATATATATATATATATATATATATATATATATATATATATATATATATAAATACACGTAAGGTACAATGCTTCCCGATACTTGAGAAAATAACTACCAACTGTTTGCATATTATTAGGCTTCTGTCTTTACCTTACACTATATATATATATATCACAGCATTCCTCGACAACAGTTTGCATTATTCTGGCAAAGTTCTCGCACATTCCTAACCACTATCGGAATGCTGGCCTTCTTTTAACAGAAGCAATTAGTACGTGGGTGGGTTTAATGTTAATAGTGTGTGTATGTATGTATGGGGGAAAGGTTCAGATTACATATAGCCCATCTGGACCTATATATATATATGTGTATATATATATATATATATATATATATATATATATATATACGCATACACACACGTGTGTGTAGGTATGTCGGATGCGATTGTGACTTTCATGCTTTTCTCATTAGTGATAATGGCGACTGCATTCTAAGTCTGGTTTCCTAGAATCTTTCCAGAAGTTTCTCTTCTCTAGATCGTAGAGAAATGTTAACTTTTTTTCTTTTGTTTTAGTGTTCTGGGAAACCTTGCTGGGTATTTCTATGGAATAGCGTCGTAAGTGGACTATTAGTGCAAAAGCTGTGATTTCTTTAGATGCTAGTTTCAAGCATCGGAAATAACGGTACTGAGGAAAAAAGTGGGGGAGGTAGATTTCTGTTCCCCACCCAGTGTTGGTTTTCGAATTCTTTTTTTTTTTTTTTTCAGATTTATGCGACGCATATTTTTTGAAGAATTAGAATAGTCTTTGTTAAAAAAACACAACCCAAAAAGAAAAGATGGGGCACTGTATAATCATAAAGGGTGGAAGAGCAAAAATCTACCTCCATGGAAGAAAATTAAAATTCTTTGTAGAATCGTAGTTACGATGTTTATTTGTAACATACACATCCGAACTAATTACGGTTTATAGAGCACTAGATAATTTACGACGCTTGTCTATAGGAATGCTCGGTGTCGGACTAAATACTGTTGGTTTTCTACGTTAGTTTACATATTTCTTGCGTCGATAAAATGATACTGATCTTGTAATAAGTCTCTATATACACGTTTATAACAACTGTTGGGCTTAAAAAGGATGGTTGTAAGATGGTTCTAGAAAACCATTTTGCTGTTACTACTACTATACTATGGTGGGTGATTGATAATTTCGGCATTCCGCCTTCTCTCAAATGTCACGTATATCGGCACTCATGCAGTTTGTGAATAGATGTGTGTATATGTAGCTCTGATTCATTGGCTGTTATATATTTATGTAATTTTAAGATACTTTAATGCCTGTAACATTATAGGGAAAGGTAAGGATGTACATCAATTGATCTCATTCTGACAGCATGTCAACTCTCAAAAATCAGGTGGCCTAATTTCGTGGCTGACAACTGCATCCCTTCTTGAACTACTGCGTACCGTCATAGCTTCCACAGGTTGTTAGAATGATTTCGGGCATAGACCGCAAATTCTTGAAATGGGTTATTTGGTCTTTGACTCGCTTTGCTAGTGTATTTTCTCCTACGACGTTAATGTGTGCTTGTATTGAATTAAATGTCCAGGTCATCAATTGTTTTGCGTGTCTGCTATTCATTGTACATTACAAGTCTAAATTATGTTTCGTCTAGTGTTCGGAGTCGGTGGCAACACCCAGTGAACCCCCTCCACCCTTTCTCTACTAAGCAAGCATATATACCAGAGTTATTTTCAGCTGGTTAGCTAGTGACTACAGCTCTACCATATATGTGAATGTAGACAGTAATACGTCTGTCTCTGTAATAACTTACGAAACCCAAACCCAACGGATAAGGAAGACATACGCTATTCAGTGAAAAATTTGTTTATATGTTGGTGAATCATTTTCTTGTGATTTGAATATGTGCTGTCTGTGGAAGAGGAAATACTTGTTTCGAATATTCCTCATCAAAACAAAATTATTGCCAATTATCTTAAAAGGAACTCGGCATCAATCTTTCTTCTTGTTCAATTTATTCACGTCATGTAGTCTGCATAATGTGTTCAAATACGATTTTGTCAAATTTCTTCTAGTCACATGAATGTGTGTATGTGTATAGAAAGATAAATAGATATATACATACATACATGCACACGCTAGTTAACGTTTGGTTCGTGTTTTAAATACGTGTCATAAATTGTAGGATAGCAATGTTTATTGGTTAATGTTCTTCGATTTACAGTTCTAAGTTGATTATTCCCTTGGTTATTTTTCATTTTATCTATCGGCAACGTGTATCTCTGAATGTGTTCAATAACTTTTATTCAGTACATTCGCTGGTTTGTTTTAATGATCTCTGTTTTTCAGTACCATAATTTTTTGATGTAAGTGTCCATATTGAGGATATTTCTCTTTTCTATGATTGAGCTTCATAGCTATATGTTGCGATTTAAGTTAAAGATTTGTTGTTTGTATTTGTAATGATAAGGTGTAGACGTAATGGACATATTGCGCTAATGTTTCGCTGCTGCTGCTTCGTAGTAATCCTCAAGCAGTGTTTAACGCTGTTGACACTACCAGATTAAATGGTACTGTCCAGATGTCGAAACCATAATGGTAGCCGTTAGTCAGCAGATGCATGTATATATATGTTTGTTGTGCTTGTTGACTGTTAACCTTTTGTATCCTATGTTCTCGTGGTTCTGAGTTGTCTTTTGAAATTCTACTTCTGAGAGTTTGGGGATTCTTGGTTGGTTGGTTTATGATGATTTTGTTTTACATATTATACCAAACAGTATATTGCAAGATTGACCTTCATACAGGGATTCTAATTCTGGTAAGAGCAATACTTCTTTAGGAAGTTCTAGTTTGTGAAGGTTTTGTTGTATGTATGTGTGTGTGTGTATATATATATATATATTAATTGGTTCTTAGCGCTTCGAAAGAAGCGCACCTCTGCAAGAAAATGAGGCCTAATTTCTAAAAAAAATTATGAAAATGGGAAATATATCCAGAATAAATGAAGTATGCAAAAAATTAGATTCATCTATTTTTAAATATTTTATTCTAAAAAATAAAACACGGAAAACGGGCACTCGCGAATATAAACAAACATGTCGGGCCCCTTGTATCATTAATAATATGACTGGTAAAAGTAAGTTATCGTCCGGCATGTTTGTTTATATTCGCGAGTGCCTGTTTCCCGTATTTTATGTTTTAGTATAAAATATTTTAAAATAGATGAATCTTCCTATTTTTTTTTTTTTTTGCATGCTTCATTTATTTTGGATATATTTCCCATTTTCGTAACTTTTTTTTACAAGTAAGCGTAATTTTCTTGGAGCGGTGCGCTTCTAAAGAAACTCCTCGTTCTTTTCTTTGCATGGGTTGAACTTATTTGAGGTAGCATTTTATGACTTGAAGAGCAACCGGTTGTGTGGACAATATAGGAAGTAAACATTACAACACCGATGCGCTAAGCGGTGACAGAGTATAGAATGTCAACGCACGCAACCACACACACACACACACACACACACACACATGACGATTTAGTGTTCAGGGTTCTTGGCTTTCGCCCAGGTGACCAGGGTTTCATTCCTGACATGGGAATATTCATATTTCGTGTGTGTGTGTGTGTGTTTGATGGGGTGTGAGTGTGATTGACAGAAAAAGAGAGCGAGAGGTTATGTATGTATGTATGTATGGCTTCAGTGACGCACACACACATATATAGATGTGTGTGTGTGTGTATATATATATATATATATATAATACACATCTATGTATACATACATAACAACCTGCGTGCGTGTGTGTCACTGAAGCCATTCATTCATTCATACATACATACATAACCTATCTCTCACTCTCTTGTTCTCTGTCAATCACTCACTACAAAAAGTGAATAAAAAAATTTATCTCTTTTTTTCTTTCTCTCTCTCACATACACACACACAAGCAACATTACTCACTCTCTCTTCACAAACACTAACAAAAGCAATTCACATACACACCACACTTTGTCTCGCACACCCCATCAAACACACACACACGCACATCAATTCTTCTGCTTCACGCCAACTTCAAAAGAACTATCTTCATACAATCGCGCGCTCTCTGTCTCTTTCGCTTTCACGCCCACTTCAAATGATCCCATTTCCCCCCAACCCCATATGTAAAAAAATAAAAAATTCTTGTGAAGTTGTGTCCTCATAAATTACTGTGAAAACGAGAACTGCTTGTATGCGTGCATACATATTTGTTTTGTGATGTTAAGACAAGGACACACATGCACAACAGGCTTCTTTAGTTTCTATTCATCAAAACTATTCCCATAACCTAGGGCTATAACAGAAGACACTTGCCCAAGGTCCCATGCACCGTGTATGTAGTTTGACATTGTCAATAAATCATTCACTTGCTCTGCACTTTCAAATATGTAGAATAAAAAAAATCCTCTACAGGTAAGCAAGCATTAGTGGACAAAAAGGCATTCAGCTGTAAAACAATTACTGAATATGTATTCGTCCAAGCTATTCTAGCATGGACAAACCAATCTACAACAAACAAGCATGGTGATGCTTATTGGCTTGCTATTGAATTATGATCACATTTTGTGCTTACCACCTCTTTCATTTTACAGATGTAGTAAATTCCTCTTGTATATGTGTGTGCGCATACACACAGGTAACAAGTTGGCAGAATTGTTAGTATTGGGCAGGATGTCATGCAGTATTTGTTTCAAATTTCTGTGCAAATCTTGGGAAGATCACTTTTTAGTTATCGGTATTGCTCTATAGTTATGGAAATTTGCTTTCCAACCATGTAGTTTCAGGTTCAGTTCTACATGGTATCTTTGTTATTTTATATAGCCAAATCCTTGAGTAGATTTGATAGACAGAAACTGAAAGTCGCTCATCATACACAGAGATGTGTGTTTTGTCTTGACATCATGTAATAGTTGTCAATGAGAATTAGCATCATTTAAGTGATTGTGTTCATTTCTAAGCAATGAGCCCATTTTACCTTGCTTGGAAACAAGTGAGGGTCAGAGACAGGAAAAATGAAGCTGTCAACAAATTCCAACTTTCTTAATGCAAGCATCGAAAAGTGGATATCAAGATGATGCTTGTGTGTGCATGTGCATGTATATTGTTTTTATGTTCATTTTCATACTAACCCTTATTTCATCATCATCGTTTACTATCTGTTTTCCATGCTGGCATGGGTTGGATGGTTTGACTGAGGTCTGGGGAGCCAGTGGCTGCACCAGGCTCCAATCTGATCTGGCAATGCTTCTACAGCTGGATGCTTTTCCTAATGCCAACCACTCCGAGAGTGTAGTGGGTGCTTTTTCTGTGCCATCAGCTCAGGAGCCAGTCGGGCATACCTGGCATCGATCAGGTTCGGATAGTGCTTTTTACATGCCACTGACATGGAAGTTGGGGAGTACTGGCATTGGCCACGTTCAGATGATGGTTTTTCAAAAAAGGGCCTTGTGTTTCACATATCCTTGAGAGCACAAAGCCAGTGACTTGGGAGCTTAAGATACTTGCCCAATGTGTCACACAATGTTACTGAACCCAACCATATTGTTGGAAAATAAATTTCTTAACCACATAGCTACATTCCTTGGTCAGAATTTCTGATTTTCAGCAATTCATTTACCACAGTAGTGTATCAGTGGCTGAAAAGTCCCACAGGCCAGATGTGGCAATTACCGGTACAATCATCCAATGAGTTTTCATGCAGTTTCCTTATACCCAATTTTGGTGGTGGTGGTGGCAGTCATCTTCCAACTGAACAAAGGAAATTATTTCTTTTGGTTTTCCAAATTCTTAATACTATCTGATCACAACTTACAGAAGTGTCACTGTTTTCCTGTTGAAGAGGCAGGATTTAAACTTGGGATGCACAGAGCTGGTACAGATAATACATGGCATCCTGCCTGCTCTAATTATTCTGCTCTGGGCTGTTACTTTATCAGCCCTGAAGGGCAAAGTTGACCTTGGCAAAATTTTAAATACATATTGTGAGGCATTCTACTCAGTGCTAACATTCTTGCCTTTTTTTCATATACATCTTACTTTGAAACTGGTGAGGGTTGGTGACAGAAAGGGCATCTGGTTGGAAATTCCATCTGACACATGCTTGCATAGAAAAGTGAATATTAAACAGTGTGTATGTATACATATAGAAATGTGTGTGTGCGTGCTTGCATACACTTTTTCTTTCTCTTTCTCTCTCTCTCTCTCTCTTTCTCTCTTTCTCTCTCTCTCTCTCTCTTTCTCTCTCTCTCTCTCTCTCTCTCTCTCTCTTTCTCTCTCTCTCTCTCACACACACATATGTGAGTATTGGTAATGTTAGTGCACAAAAATATTGGGGAATGTAGATTTGTAACACATTCTTTTAGTGCATTTGTGTGTACACACACTATTTCTTTGGTTGCATTTTATTTTGAATAATTTTGAAATGTTGACCTTTTAAAAACCAATGTTTAGATTTTTTTGTGAATATTACTTTGAGATAATCTAATAACTCTTTTTAAAAATTTTTTTAGGCTCTTTGTGGTACCACTATTCAAATTCCAACCATCAGTAATCGAACAATCCCTTTCCGTCTCACAGAAATCATCAAACCTTCAACAACGAAACGAATACAGGGTGAAGGACTACCTTTAGCTAAACAACCAATGCGCAGAGGGGACTTAATTGTTGAATTTGATGTCAAATTCCCTGATAGCCTAAGTGCTTATGCTAAACAAACTTTGATGGAATGTTTACCACCTTGAAGGTTTGTTGTAAAAATGGCTTTGGGATGGGATGTAGGGCTTGACAGCCAGTCTTATGGCTGTAAAAACAGTCCTTTGCTATGTGATCTTTCTGAAATAGAGGACAGAAAAACCAATAATCGAAACATTTGTTGCCTTCCAGTTTATATGGCAGTTGTTGTCCACTGATATCAACCAATCATCAGATACAAGTAATTTCTGCCGACTGCAATATTACTGGAAGACAACTTACTGTTGATGCTATGCATCCTAAAGAAACTTGTAAATACATTGGGGAAACTGTAAATAAATTTGATTATTTGATTTAACTCTTTTCAGGTGTTTGCATTCTATTTATTATAGCCTGCTTTTTAATTGTCAATGTAATGGTTTCAGTTCACTATATCCAAGGTTTTTGTATTTATAATGCTGTTAGGTTATAAAGCTGATCTCTTTGTCACTTTAACTATCAACTATTCGTTTGTAATGTGTACTTTTATCTATTTACAGCATTCACTGAATGCCTTGGCTCAGCTCAATTTACTCTTAGTTGTTATTCAAGAATTTAACAATAAGCTTTATGACTATGGTGCAGTTGAACCAGATCGGTGTAAGATGAGTGTCTTTTGCTAAACAAAAGCAGAAACGCTCAAATAAAAATATTCTTATTTTGAGTGGGTGAATGGTTAAGACAGAAATTTAAAAAAAAACAATTGGTAGCAAACTTAATCTGTTGTCTGGCCCAGGGTGTCTTCTAGTTCAGTGTTCTATTTGGTTAATAGAAACAGTGCAGATAACAATGGTGAGGAGTATGCTTCTCCACTGTATGATTTGGGGGTTCAGTCCCACTTGGGCAAATGTTTTATTACTTCCCCAGGTACATATGTCTGTAAATGTTTGCACTTAGCATGAAAATTTGCCGAAATAGTGACAGTTGTTTATTTTTCTGTCAATAAGTTGTCTGTTAGCTTTGGTATTCAGGCAAATGTTAACATGACATAAAAAGATTCTTTCCATATCAAGTGAAAATTTTTAAATGTAACACAAAATGCAGGCTTACAGGAAAAAAATTGGAAGTAATAAAAAGAAAATACATATAAAGTTATGCGGAATGAAACCATTAATTACTACTAATGAAAATCAAGCCAGAATAACTTATAGTATGGTTGTCCACTTAATAATTAATTCTTTTATTAGCTACAAGGGCTCACGACATACAACTACATCAGACAAAAACAGGACGATACAATAGGTTTTTGCATGTACACAATATAATAATAAAAATTGAACAAATTAAAAACTCCCAATAGGGGGTGCATTTTAAGGGTCCTTATGGAAAAACCCACAAAAGCCACAGGTGCCTGAACAACAGGGCAAGAATCCTTTATTTTACAGGTGCACGTTCAGAATTGGTCCTTTCACACTGGCCATTCTTCCAACATTCACCCACCTTTCAACAAACTTGCTACAAGGCAACACTTCCCCCTTTACCCTTGATGAGAGCTTGGCTAAAGTGGAAAGTGTCTGTCTTTAGCCCTTTCAAACGGGTCCACCATACTACCTCTTTCGCTACAGCCACGAAACAAAAATTGCCTGCCCCTCCAGGCCAAAAGAGGGTGGTGGGGCAGCAGGTGTTCAACATAAACTCACAGGTCAGCAATACTCAGACACTGGACTAGGGCATGTAGGACACTTTCATCGTTCTGGCCGCACCTTGGGCAGGCCTGGTAGATGGCACTTCCATGCCTTTAAAGTTTCAGCGCCCCTCAATAGCACTGCCAAGCAAGGCATTTCTGGAAACTATCTATAGGCCCAGGCCTGAAAGTTCTCCGAAACAGACCAGTCAGTTGATCTTTATCAATGCCCAGAGTTTCTCCAAGAACGTTGTTGCACTTGCCCTCCACTAGCCCTCTATAGAACACTAGATTGGAACTACCACCGATCGCATTGCCCACCTGGCGGAAGGCTGTGAGCACTTGACAGAACTTGAGGTGCCAAGCGCTCCTCCTCGGTCTATGCCTAATCCAGGATTGCAGCTCAGTGAAAGAGACGAGCTGCAGAAAAGCCCCTTACAGTGACCACAACTGCTCACTGTCAAGGAAGTGCTGGAGATGCTGCAACCTCAGCATATGTCTGCACATCAGCAACCACAGCATGCCCAGCCCTCCATTCAGTGGCTGTTGAGTGTCTACTTAATAATAATGTCTAACCCCTGTTAGCATGGAAAACTGATATAGAACAAAGTTATCATTTGGCTTGAATTTTACTGATCATATTAGCTATCGGTGTACATTGCTGGGACACCCAATAAATTAATATCCCTTTTTTATCATCAGATCATAAGATTAATGCAATTTCAATTGTTCAATGTTCTCAAATATTCTGCACATCAACATTAGCTACATGCCATGCGGTGAAGAACTATAATAGATGAAGATTGATGGGTTCAATGTGTTCTCTTCTGAGGTTTTTCTCAAAATTGAAGTTTTGGGAAGACTATTTTTTTTCCAATGGTTCTAAAATGTCCAAAGAAATAGCTGGTGACTTTTACCTACATAATATCCTTATTGCTAATAAATTACCAAGCTATTGAAACATTTGTGGCATGTGAACTGTCATGGTCCATTCGACTTTGTTTATTATATATATATATATAATGTACACTCACAAAGAATCCTCATTAAACCATATTCAGTTAAGCCAGATATTGAATAAATTGGAAGAATTCTGAAATAGGAGAATGACTGCTAGCTTTGACTTATGTCAATTCAGGTAACCACTATATTGTAAAGGCTTTATCGTAGGTTCTGGAAAGATGACTGGATAATGAGGAATGGAAGAAAGTGGGCAATGAAGCAGAACACTATTTCTAGATGACAAGTGTACTTAGCATGGAGAGAAGCTGAAAGGTACACAGGTGTTCAGAGCCAGGAGTATCAGAATAGTTATATGGTTGAAATGACCAAGGATATGAAGTTGAGGAAAGCAACTGGTCGATCTGGTATAGTTAATAAGATGCTGAAAATATCTGGCAAAATAGATTTCAAGTTGGTCAGCCACGTCATACAAGGTGTCATATTTAATGACTGGTCTTGCAGTATAATCAACTGTTCCAAGGGCAAATATGTTATGGAAAAAAAACTAGTGTTTATGTTAACTCCTGGAACCAACATGCTGCTATTAAAGTGTTGAAATTTAAATTCAAACTTAAATATCATTGTCAATGTAAAATAGTGATTTCCATGTCTTTTCTTCTATTTATTTCACTAAACCTTTTAATTCTTTGCTATTTTGAAAATGTAAACAAAAGTAGAATGTATTCTTGTTTGAAGTATGGTTGCAAAAGGGTTACAATATCCCAATTATACACTAGTCAGAATTGTACTTCAGGGTTGATAAAATAAAATACCAGTCCAATACTGGAGTCAGTGTAATCAATCCTCACCTCCCAAAAAATTACTAGCTTTGTTCTAAAATTTAAAACCATGTTGTTATCACTGGTGGTGAGCTAACAGGTCAGTTAGCACATTAGATAAAATGCAAAATTTGCCAAGGTTGACTCACTTTACTTTTCATCTTTTCAGGGTCGAAAAAGTAAGTATCAATTGATATAATTATCGCCACTCTCCTGAAATTGCTGGCCTTGTACCAAAATTTGAAGCCATTATATTATTATTTGCTTGACAACTTTTCTTTCAGTTCTTTGCATTTCCATGTTCAAATTTTTGAGGTTGACTTTCATCCTTTCAGGGCTGATAAAATAAAGTACTAGTCAAGTGCTGGGATAGATATAATTGTCTAGCCCGCTCCTCTTAAGATTACTGGCCTTGTATCAAAATTAGAATTATTTTGAAGTACCCTTACTAAAGTAAATATATTGATAATGTTCACAAGTTGAATATCGATGCACACTTGAATTCTTTGTAGCTGTTCATTTATTTGTTCCCTAAAACAATATATTTTAGCAGTTGACATTCCAGCTTTTTTTTTATCTCCAATGCCAGATGGATGCATCTGTTAAAATCAGTTATTTGGAATGGATATTTTTTTGTTATATTGTATACTTCAGAAAGTGAAGTGTAACTTCTTTTCTTTAATGAATAGCTTAGAGGGGGAAGGAAGCACCAACATTTTTATAGGACTTCCTGAGACTGCTAATAGAAAGGAATACAACTGTTGGTTATGCAAACTAATATTACTCAACCGATGGTTCCTAACTGGCTAATTTCTCTCCTGCTACAGATCTACATCCATTGCTTATCTCACCACACCAAACTGTTTATGAAGTTCAAGAAAGAAATGTTTTCTTACCAAATGAACTAATAGTTCTCTGACTGTCACTCTGTCCATTTTTGCATGCTATAGTCATATCAGGTAATATCTAAGTTTGAGTAGTCAGACTTATAGGAAGTTTCTTAATCTTATTTCATTGGTGCCTTTACATTTAGAACATCTGATCTTAGTTCCTAATTAAAATTAAATGCATATTTATGCCTGCTTATATGTAGGAGTCATAGTATCAAATTC
Source organism: Octopus bimaculoides (assembly GCF_046866305.1). Lineage (NCBI taxonomy): Eukaryota > Metazoa > Mollusca > Cephalopoda > Octopoda > Octopodidae > Octopus > Octopus bimaculoides. The sequence continues at coordinate 83,266,041 of NC_142931.1, read as the reverse complement.
CTATTAATTCCTGTATATTGAGCAAGGCCATATGTTAGATGTTGAAACTTGTTTCCTTCACCTTCAGGCATTCTGACTATATAAACATCTAGGACACTACCAATGTACGAGTTGCTATCCTTGTCTAAATTGATGAATGTAAACAGGTTTGTTTTAGCTAAGAATTTTTATTGCAGTTGCTTCAAATGGCATCTGTAACTACATCTGTCCAAAAACACAGTAATTGGAGTCTTTAAAATATAATTTAAATTGAAATATTTTTCATAATGTGTGTTTTCTATTTTCATAAGTGTTTGAGTCTTTCATTGTTTCAGAAGTTTACTATGCCACCTTTATATACATATACTAGTAGCTAAGCCTGGTTTCACCCAGTCTGTTTTAAATGATGTGGTTGTAATCGTTTTCGGTTAGGCATAATCTATAATAGCGTTTCTCAACCATGTCATTTCGGGTCCCTTGTTTCGATTGGAGCCTCCAGCTGTATGAAAATTTCCTAACTCCCCCCCACCCCTTTGTCAGATTTTTCATGGGTTGGGTGGTCTATCTCAGATACATGGCGAGCTGAATTGTGAAAAAGGTTGAGAAATGCTGATCTATAATGATGGTTTTTATTTAGGCACATCGTAAAAGTAATTATAAAGAATTGCTAAATATAAAGAAAAGTATCTTTTTTCAAGCAAATACAGTTAGAAAAAATATTTGCCATTTCGAGTCATCACTAAAAACAAAGCTAATCAATTTTTAAATGAAATAATTTAATTTTTTTATTGTAAGTTGTAGATTTTGCCCAAGAAACAAAGCAAATAATCACCAAATGCATTGTAAAAAATCTGCAACTCGATAGCAAATATCTCTAAATTGATTAGAAATGCATAAATTTAATAATAATGACACTAAATAAAATTTGGTCGAGAATTACCAAAGAAATTATATCAACAAAAAACAGGCATGTACCTTTATAGAGAACAGATTTTACTCAAGTGAAACATCCCAAATACACAGTTGAAATGCTGTTTGATTATTCTTTTCAGCGTTGAATGTTAACCATCACACTTCCATTGCGCACACACAAACACATACCCCAACCATCCCACTTCCATTGCATTCGCACACGCAATCACATATCCCTCCTTTTACATTCACACATTTTAAACGCTGTTTCATTTATTTTTTCAGCGTACAATTTTCATCCCACTATCAAGTATGATATCACCCCATCCTTCCTTATTTATGTTTCGCCCCTTCTTTTATCATTCATAAACACAAGATTATGATTATAGTAGATTATTTCGGTAACCATGGAAGCTATGAAAAAAAAAAATACAAAGCCCAGCATCACCACTGGATCGTTCTACATATGTATAGATTTTCGTGCAATTCCACCCAGTCATTTGACCATGAATCCCAGGACAAGAAAGAATTGCCCATGTCAAACTTATATATATATATATAAAAACCCACACTAATGTTATGCGATATGCATTCTCTGAAAAAGCAGGATGTTCCCAGCAAAACCATTTTTTTTTTTTTTTTATAGTTCTGCTCATGCAATTACAGTCCAACAATTTTCCAAATAGATTTCCCAGTGACTTCAGGACCAGCTTATGCTCCAGAATAAATCATCACAAATACTATCACATAAATTTCAAACTTGTAGGATCTTGGCTATCCCATTCATTCTATTTACCCACTTCTCTGCTAAGAGTATACCTCTACCATCCATATTACAGTTGTTGCTTACCTATTAAATCTTGTGTTGGTGTCTTGGATGTGAACCATTGGAAGCATGAGCAGTGTTAGGCAAATTTGCATCTTATGTGATCAGCAGTTGTTCAGAGATGAGGCATTCTATGATCTCCTAAAAGGTACCCAATTTGTACTAAACTGCAGCTTGAAATATGCATGTGCAGTTATCATGAAATATCATCAGATGTCATTAAGTCTAGAATTTGAAAAAGCCCTTAATGGGTTTAGCTGAAAGTTTCATGGCGAACATCATAACCTTTTGGGTTGTATAGTTATTCCTAAACAAACTTTATTTTACTTGGTTAAGTGTTAAAATTATAAAGTTACTGTTCCAAATCTTGCAACCAAACCCTTCTATAGTAGTGAGCTAGGTTTGGATATTAACAAAAACATTAGTAGAAGAGATAAATGCCAAACACCTTTGAGCTGCATTTTATGTGAAATAATGCTAATTGAGCATGTTTTGAGAAGACCACATATACTTTTAACCGCTCCTTCTTTAAGGCTAGAAAGACGTTGTGTCAGAGCTAGGTCAAAGCCATACATAACATTTCACAAGTTAACAGGCATCTAGCCAGATGCAATATTAGATTTAGTAAAGCTGATCATGTTTATGAATAGGGATTAATGGTGAAAGTGGTTTGGCATGTTGAGTGCATAAGAATTCCCACCTAGTTGACTACCTCTTATGGAAACTGAAATAAATCAGCACATTCCTCTCAAAACTATATTTCATATGTGAGACTAGACTCAACACACAATTTTACAGAGCTGCTACTGCTTTCAGCAGTAAGTGGTGTTCCTATCCTGCAGAACCTATTTATAGCTAAGTTATTTTGAAGTACTTTATCTCTCAGCTGGCCATCCAGTAAAAATGTTGTCTTGACCATCCATCCTGTATGTTAGTGCTGTTGAGAGAGATGGCGAAATATCACAGAAGTGATATACAGAGCAGCAATATACTTCTATCAATGTGAAAAGAATGAATGTAAGAATTTATTATGAGCAGACTGTTTTAGCACATGTTTAAAATACCTTCAGCCAAGGTAATGTATCAAATGACTTAACATTTAATACCAACGGTTGAAATTAACACATTTGGAACACCAACAGCCCTGTTTCTATAGTTAACATAATTACTTACCAAAAGTAATTACAGTTGGTGACCTCTAAAATTAGGATTGATTTGCTTTTTTTTTTTTTTTTTTTTTTTTTTTTTTGCTCTGAAGGAAACTGATGAATTATTTCTTTGGTAAGAGCACCTGAGAGTAAAAGGTAAAACTCTTGATGAATTGGTTCCAATTCTTAGTTGATGTTAGTTCACTTTACTTTTGTTGCTTTTGCAAAAGGTACAAGTATCACAAAATTACATATTAACACTTGCACTAAGACATGTCTTTTTGTCAAGTCAGAAAGAAACCTGCTTTAGAATCATTTGTATGTCAGACAAAATGCTTAATGGCATTTCTTCCAGCTCTTTATGTTCTGAGCTCAAATCCCACCGTCAACTTTACTTTTCATCCTTCTGGAGTCAATTAAATAAAGTATCAGTTGAGCACTGGATTAATGTAATCAACTCACACCTCCCCTCAAAATTACTGGGCCTTGTGTAAAAATTTGAAACCATTTTTTACAGATAGACTAATGAAATTGCTAAGGGTCTGGTTTGGTCCAGATCGCCAGAACAGGGATGAGATGAGCAGAATGGCCTGCCTTACCAAGAAAAGCTGAGGGGAATCTTTCTTGAAAGGATATCTGAAGTGGTGAATGCCCAGATAGCTCCCATCCATGATTGTCTGACCATCTTGCCTAATCTCAGTTTGTCTGACCAAACTGGAGCATTTTGCACTTCCACGTTTTGTATTCTGCTGATCAGGTCCCATTCCCCTAAAATTTCAGGCCTTGTACCTATAGTAGAAAGTATTATTATTTCACACTGAAAGGAAATAAGGCTGGAAAATATCTACTCTCTATATTTTCTACCTGACTATCTGCAATCAGTAGTATCTCTTATCGTGACAAAACCATAAAATATTGTTTTTTTACACTCCGTATAAAGAGAACATATACATATATTACCAGTGAAGTTCATTAATAATATAAGTGAAATGAAGCCAACATATTACATGAACTCGGTCACACCACTGTTCACTAAAAAGTAAAGTTTCTATTGCTGTCATAATTGAACTATTTTATACAACTTTAATCTGTACCCAGAGAGAGAGAGACTTTCTCACAGGCTATGACATCTAACTACAGTATATTCTGAGTAGATGAAATTATTACTCACATACTCTGATCAACATAACCCAAAAACATGGGAATTTACAACATAAACCTGCTAATATAGTTATCAAATCCAGACCTTTTAAGTAAATTGCTGGAATCAGATTTAGAAACCAACCACAAAACCCCAAAAAGCTGAGGTACAAGTGGATTTAAAAACTGAACTAACCAATATAATTAGATATCATTTGAAGATTTGGCTGCTATTTCTTGTAGGATGTGCAACTATACTTATTTGATTATTTTTTTTACATGCTGTCATAGATGAAAAGGTAGACATCTTTCCATTGTTCTTGAGTTTGCAATCTTCATTGGAAAAACAGTGCAGTACTCATCATCCCATTTCATCCTTTTGTATATTAAGGACTGCATGTTTCAAGACATCTTTTTATCAAGATGGTAGGATGGGATTTGAAGAAGTTTGGCTCCTATTTCTAGACATTGGCCTAGCAGAAGAGATCTGTTGTTTAGCCCAGGTCAGCTCTGCCACAGCAGACCTATGATCAAAAGCACTACAGCCACAACCATCCCATCTATTACACATAATGACAACTGGTGTCCTACAACAAAGCAAACATGTAGATATATTAAGTACTGGGCACCCATTGAAGCCAACAACCAGCAATCATGAGTAATTGGTGACCAGAGTTGTAAACCATTTCTATATACCAGTAACAATAGCTATGTACAGTCCTGGTAACCTAGACAAATCAGTTTTACTGCTATTCCATTCAAGAATGTCTAACTGGAATTGTTGAAAACCAGTTTTCTTTACTGCATAAATTTTCAGCCACTATCCAAAAATTTGTATAGTAACAGCCTGTCCAAGAAATCAAGTCAAGTCAGAGGTGCAAGAAGCCTACATGTTTTTCTTACCGCAATGACAATGACTTCCATTGACTAAGAGCTTACCTTTCATTTTCCTCAAATTAGTTAAATCTGCTCAGCAATGTCAAGAGAATCCTTTTCTTCCAATTCACTAACAGCCAGAATTTTTTATCTTTTCCTGTGACCACCATTTCCTGTTCATCAGAACTCCACCACCACCACAAGAATGGCAAAAGTCCGAAGTGGAAGTTTATCTGCATACTTTGAGTGCACACAGAAGGAACACGTTCCATGCTCTTGCACCTTGTTTCCAGCCAACCAACAACTTCCCTCCATAAGGAAATAGCATTCATTTTGCTGCTTTTAACAGTCATTATTATAACTCTCACTCAACCTAGACATGCAGCTACAGTTTGCTGACATGAACCCAGTATGTATATTTTCTCACCATGGCAGTTTAATTATAGAGCCTTTTGCAAGAGCTACATAATTGTTTTTCCAGAGTGTAAACTTTGTTGTGAACAATTTCCAGAATTTTATTTTACCACACAAATAAGTTGGTCTTGAATTAAGAATTGTGACAAGTGTTGAGCATTCATTATATGCAACCTAAAACTAACTTAACTACCATCTATTACACTCCAAGACTTTTCTATCAGGCATTGCATATCTTGGGCATTATCCAATGGGTGGATCTCTTCTTTTTCAAGACTACTACAGGATCAAAGTATATCCTTATCTATGTTATAGTCTGGACACCATAAAGAGGTAATGACCACTGTGAGCATTACATTTCTTGTGATACAGGTGCATAAAGTCCCCTTCAAAGCATCTGCTGAGTCCCAAGTTATAAGGCATGTATCTAGCAATCTGCTTGCAAGCAGTGCCTTCTGTGGTCTATTGTTTTGTTACTTATTAATTTTTAAATGATGTGGCTTTCAAGGTGCTGATTGATAGAGTTGAGACTACTGTTTTGTGTATGTAGCTGCTTAGTATATAAACAATTTCCTGATTATCCTTTTGCAGCTTATTTCCTTAGGGAGCAGTCCACAATATAAGAGATGATGTGCCCTCAGTACTGGTCGATCAACTTTGGTTACCAGTCATTACTAGTGTCCAGGGTAGCTGCTTCACTAAGTTTAATATTTTATCTAGTTAGATCCTCTTTTAACTTGAGAAATATATTTTCATAAAGTTACCACAACACTAACTTGAAATTTTGATAAAAAGTATGATATATATTTTACATTGGTTTGGTCTGGAAGATGAACACAATTATGTTCTTGAATAGTTCTAAGTCAATGGTTACAGTAGATACTAGTATGTAAAGGAATTCCAAAGGACTGACATTCTGGGTAGTGGTTAATCTAGGGCCTTAACACAGGTATGATCATCACCAGCCAACTCCAAGGAGCCACTGTAAAGCATTTTTATACTAGTCAGTTGGATGGCCATTTATTTATTTATTTTTAGAGATATTGGATCAGTACTTCATGGTAGATCTAGCCTGGAATTTATAGGTTTGTAGTTACTGGAAATACTTCAGCCTTTTTGCTAAAGTTAAGGATGTGTGCTTACCATAAGAGACAATAACACCTTGCATTTTTAGCATCCAATATCCAGTTGCATGCTGTTGTTTAATGATGTTTTCTTGATATGTGCTGCTGAAGGATAACTTTGAGGATATAAGAGAATGATGTCCAACAAGTATCTCTGCTGCTAGTGTTTCTGTTATTGTTCAGGTTTCATTTTTATAGAACTGATGCTGTTAGAACATCTCTGAAGACTAATCACAAACTTCATGTGAAGCAATTCTACATGGCAAACTTCATACATTTTCTTAATTAAGCCTACTGCAGGATTTTAGTTTTAGAACTCTAAACAAATAAGCATCATGCATCAATTATACATGTTTTCCTGCTTTTTTACAGTAGCATGCTGTACTTTTTTCAAAGGTCTTGGGCTTTCAATTATATCAACACTATCAGCTCACTACTCATTTTATTCATCTCTACTGAAAACCAGTTTACTATGTTATCCTTTTATAATCTTAAATTTAATATTTCCAAGACATGTTCTGTAAGTACTTGTGTAAATCTGCAGGTGTAAGTTTGTTTTATTTTAAATAAATTTATTAGAGAATGAGAAGCAAAGCTCCATAATCATATCAGTGTCTTCTAGATTGATGCGATTGATGCTCAACTATCCTGGGTAACAGGTGGATGGGCAGGAAAACTGCATGCAACAGAGTGAACTCTGTCCAAGGTAAAAATGTTCTTGCGTTTTTAGCAATGTGAACTGCTGACCCTAGTAAGCAAGCAGTCAGCTATAACTATTTTATGTTAGTGTTTCAACAGTCTTCTCTCATACATTAAGTCTGCTGAACCATAGATAACAATGTAAGATACATTTGGAATGAAATTATTTCTCTGCATACTAAGGCAATAATGGCATTTTGGTTAAGCCAACTGATACAAGGTACATTATGATACTTTGTCATTCATCAGCCCAGCTTTTAAATAGGTGCCATATTGGTTACATTCATTTCATAGCAAGCCATATATACAGGGTGGTCATTAGAAAAGCAGAAAATTTGAAGGCAAAACTAACAAGCATTAATTAGGTCATCAATAAATTGCTTGATGATAGGTGGTTTCTGTTATCGAATGAGCGCGTAATCATAAGCATTGATGTCATTTGCTTCTGAGTGAACCTCACATCAAATCTGACTTGTTTAGTTATGTTACTGAACTTTTTTTTTCAACTATCACAAGGCATCAATTTGATACTGTTGTTGCAACTTTGCAACTTTTTTTTTTACCTCAAATAGATCTTGTGAAAATATAAATCAGCATTTCACAAATTTTCCACTTTTCTGGTGACCACCCTGTAGTTGTACAAGCATCTTTAAAAATATGTACATATATAGCAGTACCATAGTATGACCACAACCAACAGGTTCAAATCAGTAAAGGAGTAAAACGTGTGTGGGAGTGGGCACAAATAAAAAAAATGATTTAATGAATGTGCAAAAATGTGGGAACATTCAACCTGTTAACAAATAAAAAAATACAAGAAACAACTGATCCCAGTATGTAATTTTTTCATAATTTTTTTTTATCATCATGATCTTTTGAAATAGAAGTGTTAATTTGGTAGTATAACAGTAAATAAATCAGGTTAGGTCACTTTGTTTCATTGTTGTAAGCTCTAATTTATAAATTCATATATGCATGTGTGTATATATAATAGTTTTAAGCCCTTCCAAGTGTCATGGCAAGAAGAGCCATCCGAACAAACATACCATTCTCGGCCTGGCGGAAGTATGCAGCACGCGGGTCAGAATCCAGAGCAGTACTGAAATGCAAGAATGATGACATTAAAAATCAATAATGTTATATAAGAACAAACATCAATTGTTTCTAGCTTAGGCACAAGGCTGGTAGTTTTGAAAAGAGGGATGACTAGTCAATAATGTCAAGCACCCGTACTGGATTTGGTACTTCCTAAGAATAAACATTAATTACTCACTTCTGTCCTTACCTCACTACATGCGATCAAACTTTTGAAGCTCAAATATTTTACCCTATAATCTGATCCAGACAAGAAGTAGTTCTTGTATAATTATTGGCAATTCTTTTTGTATAAAGAGTAAACCAAAATGCAACACCTGTACACTCAACACAAGCCAATACACATTCTCAATTAGTCCATACCCATGGCAAGATCAGCAGCTTTACTAAATCTAATAATACAGCTAGCTAAATTATCATTAACTCAGAAAATGCAAGTCTTATAAAACTCCAACACCATAAAGCTCTCTGACAGGAATTTTGTAATTTAAAAATTGCTAGCAGTATATTTTGGCCCTCTAAAAAAACATACTCAACCAAAATTAATCTCTCAGTCTGCAATTTTGCTAGAACCATGTATCCCTCAAAGGGTAATTAGTCTTATTGACTTTAGGTGAGTTCCTCTTTAAACTAAACGTACAGTAATATTGGAGTTCAGCAAGTCAATGAAAGCTTTTATTTCTTCTGAAGATATCTAAAGTAGTGTTTCTCAAGGTGGGGTGTGGCATAGCTTATTTCAGAAAATGGGATAGGGTATGAACAGTTACAGTTCATCCAACAAGCTACTACACAATTCGTCTGCACAGATTCACTCACAGTAAAAACTAAGTTGTAAGTTGCCCAAGATGCTGCACACTGGGACTGGACATGAAACCATGTAATAATGAAGCAAACTTTTAACCACATGGCCAACTGCAACTGGACTATATAGAAAAGGAAAGAAACAAAACAGATGCTAACCTGATTTCATTAACTCTGGGTAAGGGATGCATAACCACCATCTTCTTTTTAGCTTTAGTCATTAGTTCTGGAGTCAAAATAATCTGTCCACATGCCTACAAAGGAAAAATAGGAAAAATTCAATCATGGAAAACATTTTGTTTCTATATCTTGAATGCAGCAACTACTGCACACATGCAAACATTTTAGATTAGATTTTTAAAAAGATTAGTTAACATTCACTCAACATCTAATCACTAATTTACTTATACACAGTATCCACTTTCTAGTTTAGTTATCTTTACTATTATTTAAGTTCCTGCTCCTCTGAACTGAATACCAAGCTCACCCAAAATACTCAATACACCCAAAATACTCACACCCACCCACTTTAAACTTCATTTTAAAAGTTTTGCCGTAGCCAGTGGAAAAAGTTTAAGAATAACTAGTCTAAGCACCCAGAAATTCTAAATTAAATATAAACTGTATCCATCACACTATTTGGGGTTAAGTGTGCCTGAGTCTACAGCTGCTGCAAATCAATTAAAAGGTACATATTGTATCATTAGAATGCATTAGTCAATTAAAACTGTAATATATGACAAGCCAATTTATATCACTCTCAAAACACAACATACTAGATCAAACATGTCAGAATTTCAACTCAGAGCTACCATATTTTAACGTGTATAAAGAACCCCCTAATTTTGGGGGCTTAATATTTGGAAAAAAGTTTTTGTAATACTATCCATGTATAAGAAACTCCCATATTTTTTTAACCTAAAAAAGGGTTCCTTATACATGTTAAAATACGGTATATTTTGAAAAACATTTTTACTCTGGTATTTTACCATTTGCAACAGCAACACCATTTTTAATGTTTTTTCCAAGCTTGTAGGGATTGGAGAGGTTTTCTCTAGCACAATATCTTCCCAGTTGTTACAATTTCAGATAAAGGTATAAAACTAGAAATTTTGGGGAATGTAATAGTTGACTATATCAAACCCTTGACTTGATTGTGCTGGGTAAGAGATTAAACTGCATCTAGTGATGCAGATCCACAACAGGAATTCAGAGTTATCCCTTAGTTACCACTGCCTAAAGATTAAATAGGCCATGTATCTCAAGAGTAAGCTTAGGCAAACAGAAGACTTGCAGAATAAACTGTACATAAACTGGTAAAGGGTAACTGGAAAACACTGCTCTAGCTTTCCCAAGAAAAATACTAATCTTCAGGCTTAGGTAGGGGAGGGGATCCGTGATTGGTAATACCTATAAATATGGCATATGAAAAGAAGGACTAATACTTTATTTTATTGATCCTGGAAGGATGAAAGACAAATTTGATCTTGGTGGGATTTGAACTCAGAACCTAAGAAATATCTCACGGGTTTGTCTGATGAGCAAATGATTCTGTCGAAAGGCACAGAATCACCAGTTTCAGGAAAATAATGAAAGACAGTCAACCTAAGATGGATCTGAAATCAGAACATCACAAGCCTAAGGTAATTCTTCTAGGAAGAAGGAGAAGGGACAAAATTAATAGAGTTTTTGTCCTTATGTAATATCCATTGCACCCATACAAGGTTTTTAAAGTCAACTTACTCACTAACAAAATATGGATGAAATGCAGGAGGATAAGACTAAACTCTGAAAATCTAGTTAACTTCTGTATAGCACAAAGACAAAAACTCCAAAAACGATCATTTCATTTGTTAAAAACAGCAGCTAAATTACCCTCCAAGCTACACTAAAAAAATATACATTAGATAATGTCCTAAATATACTAAGTCTAAATGTAAGCAGACTTGAGACTTAAAAAGAAAATTGAAAATGACATACCTTTTCATAATCTACAAGGCTACTGAAACGTTCCTTCTGTATTCGGGTAATGTAGAGAACATCTGTATCGGCAATTATATCAGTTAAAGAATTGAAGGCTGTCTGCAATGAGAGAACACATGCAAATTACATCAGATATGAAGCTTAAACAAATAAAGAAAAATTGTTTTGTATCGTTTGCTTTTCTTTACATCGTTGGGATGCTCCTGACTTTTACTACAGATATTTCTTTGATAAACTTTTCAAAATTATACAACATAATTTTATGCAATCTTTCATGGCACATTCATTTACAAATTTTTATTCAAACAATGCTTCAATTTGGGAAAGGAAGAGCTATGAACCTTATCGAGTTTGTTTCTTTTAAAATGGTTATTTGTTATGATCTAGTTTTAATATTCATGTACTTTTGATGACAGTGATTTTCTTTTTCATAGTATTTCTATAGTTTATTTCTTTTATAGAATTTTTACTTTCAATAAAAAAAAGGCATCTACTTTTTTGTGCTTAATTGCTTGAAATTTGATATATATAAAAAGCCACTATAGCACAGTCATTCACAACCATATTTTTTGAAATTTTCCTAGAAGTATACTTTTATGGGGCATGATAAAAAGAAAAAAAAGTATACCTGAGTGATTCCTTTGGATCTAACATATTCTTGTACATCGGTTGGCATTTCAAGAGTTGGTGGGGAAATATAACAGAGATTGACACGGTAGAGGGTCAAAATTCGAGCTAATGAGTGGACAGTACGGCCATTTCGTAAATCACCTACCATGGTAATCTGAAATGGAGGGGAAAAAAAAAAAAAAAAAACCATTCATTCATGGATTACTGAAACATAGTACGATTCAACTTTTGGCATCATATATGAGCAGGTTTCAAGCTAGCAAAAAAAAAAAAAAAAAAAAAAAAAAAAAAAAAATCAACTTTTGATATTCAGTCAGTCATGAAGTATGAACAGATACTTATCAGGTAATTTCACTGAAGTTAAGTTGCAAGTGTGGCAACATGAACAGTATCAAGAAGTTCAGAAAGTAATGCCAGGATATTGGTTGGGTGACTAAAGGACAAAAGGTTCTTTATCTCTGAAGACTTTTCCCCTACAACCAACTACAGCAAACTAGCAATAACTAACTACTATTTATCAATACATTTCTAACCAAAATACATCTCTTATGTGTTTCAATTAAATTCTAAAATAATTGTGCATTTAGATTGGTTTCATAAAACAGCTAATTTTATTTTAAATTTTCAGCCATAGTGAAACATTTTAGAAAATTGAAGTGGAAAAAAATTTCTCCAAAAATTTGCAGCACTCAGATATATACAGTGCACCAAAATTGCTTACATAATAAAATCACGTGTTCATGAATGTACTAACAAGATTTGCACTAAAATTCTCATTTAAATATGACAAAGTTATCTTGGCTGGGTTGGTAACATATGCCAGAAAATTTCTCAGCTGGCTACAGTCGAGTTAGTAATGAAAAAGTTAAAATAATTGCTTATTCCAGGAAGGTGATGGACTGGCAGACAAAATGCCTTGTGGTATTTAGTTAAGCCCTAAATCTGAGGCATTGCGCTTTGTTTATGCAAGAAAACAACAAGAGAACTGTTGAATCAACCATCTAGTACATTATTAGTACTTATTTTGAATTCAGATCATAGGCACACAGTACTCAAAAAGTAGTAATTAACCACAATCTCTCTTTATCTCCCCATTACAAAATGGGTTAACTAGGACTCTTGTTTCATTCACCTCCAATCCTACTCACAATTCTAATAACTTTTCACATTAGTACAGCCCACAATTTTTGCTGTGATGAAAAGTTAGTCCAACTGAATCAACCATAGTATGTTAATGGTACTTCTTATATATTTCATCACCCACATCAGAATTTAATACAATGTAGCAATACATTTATTACTGCACACAGATTTCTACTATTCAACTGGCAAGCCAATAAGGAATGCCTTCGATCATAGGTTTGCTCAATCAAGGTTGATCTGGGATTAAACAACACTATTCGATTGTTATGTCATGGCAATAATGATTTTTTTTTTGTACAATGCCAGAAACAAGTCAGATTAATCTTCAGGATATTCACGAAACTTTCCAAAATATCTGACCATTTCAACAAAGAAAGCAGGATTATTGTATTTGCAACATAAAGTATACTTACAGTAAGGCCATTGACAGTACCAATTTCTTCTCGGATGGTAAAAACATCGAGTAGTGCTTGAGTAGGATGTTCTCCAGTGCCATCTCCTGCATTGATCACAGGTTTGCGACAATGCTGAGCAGCTTTCATAACTGCACCAGGCTTGGGATGTCGTAACACAATAACATCAGCATAACCAGACATGGTCTGCACTGTGTCTTCAAGAGTTTCACCCTTCTGTACTGAGGAAGTAGCTTCATTGAATGTGATCACTGACCCACCAAGTCTTTGCATGGCGGCACCAAAGGAACAGCTGGTCCGAGTGCTGACTTCATAGAACATGGAAGCCATCACCTTACCCTGTGGGTTAAAAGGAATCAATTAACATAAGTAAATATATACACACAAGAGAAAAGGAGAATAAGAGCTAAAGAAAAGAAGCCATTTTATCATTTAAATCTGGATAACTTAAGCAGGTTAGATAATTTCTAATCACACTATACCTGGAAAAAAAAGAGTTGGTCTTGATTGGATAGCCTTGGATTACAAGGTCTAATGTACCATGAGAGACCCAGGACTGAACAACAAAAGTTTACATACCTTAAGTATATGATCAAGGGCCCTATCTCTCTGTACAGACATCCGGTAATTATGAGCCTGATTAAACAGTTGATGCAACTGAAATTAGACAAAATAAAAGCTTACAGTCTTGAAAATGTTATACAAGCAAGGAAAAGATTAAAAGTGACAAACTGAAATAGGTTCTGCTAAACATTTGTACATAGCTCGCAGGAAAGCAATGCTGCTAGGCACTGATGGAAGGAATATTACAACTTTAAAGCACCAAAATTGTAATCTCAATATATGTTATACAGCTAATTGCAGAAATTGTTTAAGAACACATTTAAAATATGCTTTGGTATGTCCCTATGTATAGTGGGTCCAAATCCTAAGGAACTTTGTTTGAATGATTTTATATTTCAATCTTCCACAACTGATTAAATATGTACTGGTCAAATGCCAGGTTCAATTAAATTGACGACATTCTCCAAATGTTTACAATATCATACTAATGTTAAAAATTTGTTTAATGATAGTATATATATGAAAAAAATAGTCAATGGTAGACACACTGGGTTGTTAGATAAGGGCTTTTGTGTATCCGGATACATGTCTCTATATTCTGAGGTTGATTTTACTTTTAAAATCTCCCAAAACAATAAAACACATCCAGCACATAGGATTAATTCAAATACTGATGACACACTTGTGTGAATATAAGAATCTATTTTATAGACATTACTAAGAATTAGAAACTACACACCTTAAGTTGAATTTGTAATTAACAGTATAGGTTGAGCTGACAATTGTGCAGATGTCCTTCTTAACATTAAACTTCCCCAACCATAAAACAGAAAAATTGGAGTATTTTTTCCAGAAATAAATTGATCAACATAGCTAGGGTGGCGATCTATTATTATTATTATTATTAGTGTAACTAGTGTTATGCTAGAATTCAAATAACATTTTTGTTAACGACCAACACTAATGAATGTAATTGTAAAAATGTAAACTGGAAGTGAAGGATAATCGAGTAAAAACCATCTTTAAATTCCATACTGGTTTCCAACATTTAACTTGGGGTGTAACACCCCAAGTTTCAAAGGGGGTTGTTTCTCTAGAAAATTAATGTGTTAAATTGAAAGCTTAAATGTCAGAAAAATGAGGCAGTAAGACAGAGAGTGAAGGAAGATGGTGTCACAATAGGTTATAAACATTTTATATAACAATTAGAAGTTACCTGTTCCTTGTGGAATGATTGAACATTAAGAATATGATGACCGGTCAAACCTGAGTGAACAGGGGGTGTGAACAAGTATGGAGCAGGTTGAGCAACAGCCTGGTCTTTCTTGGCCAGAAGATCGCTACAAGGCAATGCACTTCCAGTATACTCTCTGAGGATAGGTTCTGTTAAAAACAAAAGCATAAAAAAAAATTTATGTACACACTGGAAGGACATATATTATACATACACTTATTCATTCATTTGAAGATGAAGCTTCTTTCCATTGTTAGTTTCAGTTTACCAAGACAAACAGAAACAAGAAATGGAAAGTAACAAGTTCAAATAAATGAATAGACATTACACAAAATGTCAAAGCATTTTAAAATTAAAACTGCAAAAATCGTTTGGTTAGAAAATATAGAAGATATTTGAAAGCCAGCCTTGTTAAATTTGTATTAAGAAATTACCTCTGCTTACCAGTTGCTTTGAAGCTTTTACATACAAGATCCTTGGCTCAAAGCAGTTAATATGAGCCTATTAGAAAATGACTAAAATATGCTGTCCATGCCACTGTGATTTGACTTTGTCAAAAACTTGGCAAAATAACTTGGTGTGGATGAGTGACTGTAGGAATGCAGTTTACAACAGCAAATGTTAGCAGTGGATTTACAATGGCACCAATCATAATGAAAGCATTTTTAAATCAAATGAAAATAGGTTAGTAACAGTTGCTTTAGCATTAATAATAAATAAGATTTCTAAAAGTACAGAAAAAAAAAAGTAGCACAGTGATTACATAGCAGCAACAGCAAAATGCAATAATGTCTGGAATACATAAAATAGCAGCAATCTCAAATGTGTTACAAAATATGCACCTTATATTTATTCAAATTTTATTCAAGGTCGTCCTATTTACATATTCTATAAACCTAAAGGTTTATAAAATCACTCTAGTCTAATCTTCTCACAGGAACTTCTACATGGTTGCTAATAAACTAAATATGCCAACCAAATCACCCTCAAACTACACCCCATTGTCTTAAAATAAGCAAAGAATACACTGAATAACTGTCCCAAGTATGGTATCTAAAGAAAAAAACAAAATGATAGTCCCGAATGGAACATCTTTGAACATATAGGACTGTTTGACTTGGAGCTTAAGAACTCCAATCTAGTTTGGCTTAGAGAATTAAAAGACATTTAAACAGTTATTACTTCACCCCTTCCCAACTAAGCTTATCTACATAAATGTTTGTGGGAGAAGCTAAGAGGTAAGAGTGAAAATGGAAGTGGACAGAGAAGCTAACTCCATATACAAATGAATATATTCCAAACAGTGATAAACACCTCTTACATGAGCCAAAAAGAAACTTTTATGCAGTTACTAGATCTGTTAGAAAAAGCTGCCAAGTATCCCTTAAGCTACACCCTACCATCTTAAAAAAAACAAAACAGGAAGAATCAAACTTGGGTATACAGTCTGGAAAAAGACGGGATGGTCATGGCTGAAGCATATTTCAAAGATCAGGCTGAGCTAGGGTTAAACTACATCTTATATAGTATTGAGTTTTAATCCTTTAACAAACAATAAAGGATAAAGATCCTTCTCAAGTCAGATAGACTCACAGGGCTAGCTTCCTAGTTTCCATGGTGTATATATTCCCTATCTGGACGGCATGCCAGTCTGTCACAAGATTACTCATACTAGTTGAGTGCACTGGAGCATCGCGAAATAAAGTGTTTTGCTCAAGAACACAATACATTGCCTAGTCAAGGTATTGAAACCACAATCTTATGAGCATGCATCCAATACCCTAACCTCTAGGCCATGCACCTCCACTTTAGTCCTTTATCTAAGTTTAATACCTGCCTCTCTAATGATTTCCTCCTCAGGTTTAACAGTGGAGTAGAAAAGAACCATGTTACACGAATACTTTACTAAGTATGTTTTCTCCCCTATTGAGTGTGTAAAAGAAGGAAGCTCCAACCAAGTGGTTTCACTGGCAAACAACATACATGAGACTTGTTGCGGTATAAAGATAAGCTACTACAATATTTCCCTGTCCCCCAAATCTCCAATACCAAACTAGATGGGATTGGTGAATGGAATATTAAATAATTAGTATGAAATTTTAAAAAAAATTCATTAGTGAACATAAAATCAAATAAAAATAGAAATTTTTATAATTTTGTGAAATACAGAAAAACTAAAACAGAGTTTATTTTTAAATATATTTAAGACATGAAAATGATAAAAATACAAAAATTAAAAGGGGAGAGAGAAATAAGGTAAATGGAATTCGGGAACAGGAATTAAAACAAAAGGAAACCCTACTCCCCATCCCCTCAAAAAATTAGTTATAATCCAAAGAATATAAGATTTTTAAAGGTAGCATTTAGATGTGATGTCATGGCTTAATAAACATTACAAGCTAAAATGGAAGTGACTCACCTTTTGACTTTGTACCACCCATAATTATTTCTTTTACTAGCACAAAGCGTCATATTTAAGGCAAAGGATGTGGGATGAAGTAACAGGCATGCCTTTCTGGAGAGCAATCTAGATCCTATAAAAGGGTCCTCACGATAGAACAGGAAATATTTACTTACACTAGCTTCTGGTGCAAAACTATTTTTTGCAGACATATAGTGAGGGACACCTTTAAAATACACAATACTAAACTTAGCATGCCAGGATGGGTGGATCAAAACCATAATGTAATGGAAAGCGCAAGATTTGGAGAAGGAAAGATATATAAAGCAAAAGTGATAAACAGTCATTTCAGGACCCAATTTTTGGTGCTTTTGAGGCATCTACCTCAATCATTAGGCTAAACATACCTAGATTTGATTTTCCAAAGAGTATGAACACAATACATTGTTAATACATTTGGAAATGTGTTCAATTTTGCAGTGTTTCTGCATTAAACACAAACTAAATGCTCAACAGATAAACTGACAGAGTTGGAGAAGATTGTTCTAATTTACACTAAGTTAGCAGCCAATACAACTGACGGTTATAGTTATGTCAAAGCCACAACAGATAGAGAAGAGGAGAATGAGAAGAACTGACTAGAACAGCAAAATTGTTAAATCAGTTTCTATAGTAATTCAATAAATTGGTAAGCAAAAATGCCAAATTTCAGGCAAAAACCTCTAAATAAAGGTTGAAATTTGAATTGTAGAGGCATGTGCCTATTATATGTTGGGAATTTTGTTGGAAAACCTGAAACTTAGATTATTGGTTAATAACTTTTTAAAGCCTTGATCAAAGCCATTCCAGTCATAACAACCCAGTCATTAGAGACAGTGTGTCTAAGACAACATGACCCAATGTTTTTTTCCTTTTCAAGAGAGCAAGATCTACTATAAAGGAGGTTTGCCTGCTATTTCTAAGATTGAATAACTGTAAGTAACTCCATTATTGTTGGTTGATTACTTGTACAATCACAACCCTATAGCCTAACAGTTCAGGATACAGTGAAATATTCACAAGCTGCATTAATGTGTGTGCATGTATATATATATATATATATATTACATACACACACACACACACATACATAAACACAGGGTGTGTAAAGTATTTGAGGACATACTTTTTATTTGGTTATTGCTGCATTTTGTGCTACCTCTATGTAATCTTTTTTTTTTTTTCAGAAAATAATAATGGCAGACCCTCAGCTTATTCAAGAAATGAAGAAGCATGTTGTTATCATGGCTATAAAGGCTGAACATAACGATTTAGAAATATCTCGATTACTGGAAGTCGCCATATTTTCCATCTATTAAGTTTGTAAGGAGTTAGAGACCAAAGGTGGAAATGTATCACCAGTATCAATGCATAAAAATTATCAGAACACTTGAATTTATCCAGCAAGTTCAGCAGACCATTGATCATAATCCCAGAAAATCCATGAGGTCAATTGCAAAAGATATCTACATGTTAGAAGTAACAACCAGTAATGTTGTCCATGAAGAGATCAGATATGTCTTATATGAGGAATGGTCAATTTATGTCAGAAAATGCAAAAGAAAATTGCTACATCAGAGCCTGAAAAAAACCAGCAAAAGATTTGATTTAGTTTTTCTCAGACACGAAAAACTTCTACCAAGATCAAAAAGTTAACAGAAGAAATGAAAGATGGTTATGTACAGACCCTTCTAAAGTTCCATGAGTTATGTATACAAAATTTCCTGCAACTATCAAGGTTTTTGGGGCTGCCAGCAATGAAGGACATGTGATGCTGCCTTACTTCTTTCCAACATTGCCGCCTACATTGAGGTTCTGGAAACAGGTGTTAAATCTTGGATAGACAATGGAAAACCTTGTGTGTTTCAGCAAAACTGCACCATCACACAAGGCTTAAGCAATGCAGGAATGGGTGGCTGAAAATTTTCAAGATCACATAACCTCTAACATTTGGCCTCCTAATTCCCCAAATCTCAATCGATTGGACTATTATTATGTTGTTGAGAGAAAGGTCAATGAACACACCACAGTCAGAGTAATGTCCAAAATGAACCAAGACCACTTGATTTGAGCATGTAGATGATTTAGATCTCATATAGAAGCAGTTGTTAAAACTAAGGTGGCTTTATTGAATAATATTATAGAAAAGGTGGTTCATTTTTATCCTCATAGCATTTTTTTGTAAATAAAGTCATGTTTTTTTTTATAAACATAAATCTGTCCTCAAATATCTTGCCCTGTGTGTATGTGTGTGTGTGTGTGTGTGTGTGTGTATGTATATATATATATATATATATATATATATATATATATATATATATATATATATAGTGGGAATTACAGACTAGAGAGATGTGTGTTGACTTGTCTATTGACAAGTGGATGGTGAATTAGATATGGAATGGGCTGTTGCATGTATTAGCCATCAAGGGGAATCAAATTTCCAGTAGAAAGGCATCCCATAATTCTGTAACAAGTTCAACCAATGGAATTCACCCATACTGGGATACTGCCTCCAACAAGAGATTTAGTCATACACATCAATCCCAGCACTCATTTTATCCATACTTATTTATTAAAGAGTTAAATCATGATTTAGACACAAAGGGATTTTACTTAACACAGTTAAGCATAAACACATATTCTTATATTGATGCTAACACATAGCATTCTCTTCATATACATACACCAGTGTTTCCTCTCACCACCTAGGTACACTGCCTATAACACCAACCACATGTCTGAATGAACGAAATTAGAAAGTGTACGAAGGGAGAAAGACTGGTTTTCTTGCCTAACAAATAAGATGATGCCAAATCTAAATCAGTTGACCTTGGTGTTCCACAAGGGAACAGTCAGCCAAATCTTCTTCACATCACAACATCCCATCTTAAAGCATATACTGAATACAGCTCTTGCTACACACAAAAAGATGGAATTGCCACATCATGTGTCTGATAACAGCTGATCTGAGGCTAAAAAATAACTACCAATGAAGAAGGAGAGGAAAGAAAAAAAAAGCATCTGCATAGTCAATTGGCTAGCTAGAAATAGCAACCAAAATCCCTTAAGTAACATCCTGCTGCTTTAAATCAAGAACACATTGAATAATGTAATTGTAGTAGGCATAAACTGGGACTGAGTCACTTGGAAGCTAAGTGTTTTCACAAAAAAAGATACAACAATGCTAATGATAGAATTATATACTGCTAATGTCTTGGTTGCTGGTTGTCCAACCACTTACTGATTCAGCCATGTTTGCTTTCTTCAAGCTGCATATATAGTAGTAACATCGCCCCCTATGTAGTTTTCTCCCTGACATCTGATTTGTCATTTCTTGATTGAAAAGCAGGTTGAGTGGTCACACATTGGCTTTTCTTCGTTGGCTCTAACTTGGTTGTTATTATTTAGTCTCAGATCAACTGTTAACCAGTACACAATGAAAGGTGTTCCAGTTGTGCCATCTTATCCTTTTGTAAAAGAACTACATTATCCAGTATATTATTGAAGGTTGTAAGATGTGATAAGGAAGATTTGACTTTATTTTCAGCAGGTTTAGTGATTAAGTAGAAGCTCCTTTATGGAACAAAGACCAGCTGATATACATTGATGTTATATTACTTGTTAAGCAACAGAAAATAATTCTCTCTCTCTTACACTTTCCATTTCATTCTTTCAGAGAGATGGTTGGTGAAAGAAGCTGTGCAAGTTATGAATCATTTAGGGAGGGTGAACCATTCAATTAGATATACAGATGTACCTACATTAGCATCGATAAGAAAATAATACACACACTCGCACACATATATAGAAACTGACAATAGAAGATGAAATTTTAATTTTCAAAGTCACAACATTGATGGAAAACAAAAATATTTTAAATGGGGGGAAAAAACAGTTACAAAATGAAATGGTTTAACTGTATGGTTAATAGTTGCATTGCAACCATAAGGTTCTGGGTTCTATTCCAGTGTGTGGCACTATGGGGCTAAGATCTTTCATAACCATGTAAGTGAAATTTGCTAGAGAGAAATTTTGTGGAAGCCTGTTTATATAAAAATGTGTGTGTGTGTGTGTGTGTGTGTGTGTATACACGCACGCATGCATACTAGTATGGGATGATTGACATTTACACCCTATACTTTGTATAGGGCTAAACAACTTCACATAAAAGATTTAGAAATGTACAAGCTGGATTCATCAACAGAACCAATAATGGATGCAGGGGTGGTCACTAACCCAGCTACATCATACAGAAAATTCATCAATGGGTTTAAGGATACAGACCAAGCTGGATTCACCAACACAAATCAATTAGTGATTTTAAAGACACCCTCGTGCCGGTGGCATGTAAAAGCACCCACTACACTCTCGGAGTGGTTGGCGTTAGGAAGGGCATCCAGCTGTAGAAACTCTGCCAGATCAGATTGGAGCCTGGTGCAGCCATCCGCTTCACCAGTCCGCAATCAAATTGTCCAACCCATACTAGCATGGAAAGCAGATGTTAAATGATGATGATGATGATGATGATGACACTGAAGTGAATTAATCAGCACACATCCCACAATGAGAGAGAAGAGACAGATAAAAGTAGAATACATCTATGAGATGTAAAGTATTGAAATGCTTAAAAGAGCATGCAAATTGGCCTGAACTGGGCCATTCTCTCTTCCAGGTTGTTGGCTATACAACATTGTCAAGAGGACATGAGATCTGCTCTATGAAGTAGGTTTATGAGGAGTCCACTACTCCACTGTAGGCATTCAGTACTAAATCCAATGACAACCAGTCTTCTGAATCCACTAACACAGATCCAGTGATGGCACAAACAGTAGAACATTAACAGAATCATACTAACTTCAATAAGGGATTGTTTTTATTTTAGAAGATAAAGTGTGAATGTGTGTGCTTATTATAGAAACAAGTGTGATTAAATGTGGATGTACATTTCTGTGTGAACCCGTGCAAATGCATGTGTACCTGCAAATAAACCATGTAGAAACAAGTCATGCATGTATACACTTACCCTGCAAACAAACATATGAAGATTTGTAGGAAGTTGCATTTAAGTGCAACATGCTAGTATTTCTGTGTTAGTGCATGTGAGTATGTGTATATGTACATGTCATATGTAATTAGAGTGTGCATGTGTGTGTGTAATGTACATATCAATGGTATGAAAGACATTAAGGCAAGCAGGCAAGGAAACCAACTGACACATGATGATGAAGATCATCTACTATCATCATCGCTGTACCTTGAAAACATTTTCCAGCTGAAGGGCAGAGGGAGACAAGAGAGAGGGGGGAAAATAAAGAGAAAATGAGAGATGAAAGATAGAGGAAAAGAAAGTGAAATAGTATAGTGTTTAAGTAGAAAAGGTAAGAAGCAGGAAGGCAGATGAACAGAGAAAGGGGATGTTAACAGGAAGACAATGGGTGGAAGTAGGAGTTATAAAGAAAAAAAAAAAAAAGGAGTATATACCTGTGCCAAGCTCCTTGGAAGTAGGTTCTAAGTGATCTGGAGGGAAAGGTTACAACAAGAAGTGGAGAACAATTATAAAAAAAGCAAACAGAAAATGTTATAAATTAGGAAATAAAGTTGGGGAACAGAAAGTCTCAAGCAATTCCAACACCATGTATGAGTGTGTGTATAATGAATATGAGTGCATATACATATCTGTGAGTGTAGTTGACTATCTAAGTGTAACAAATCAGCAGAGGGTAGGAGTATGACTATATAAACTGGTTTTAAGCAATCTAATTATCAATGCAGCCAATGGCAAGATTGGCAAGATAAATATTTAGAGCTTCAGACAAAATGCTTTCTGATATTTAGTTATATCCCATACATTCTTAGTTTAAATCCTGGGGTTACTACTGACTTTACTTTTCAGCTCATCCAAGGGTTAATAAAAAAGGTACCCATCAAACATTAAGATCAATCTATCATATCCACACCCCATTCTCCATCATACATTTAGGGCCTTGTGCCTTTGTTAAAAGCAATACTATCAACATCAATTCAGTCCAAAGTAGACTACAGTGGACAAGACAATTACTGGTATCAATTACAGGTATCTACATTCAAAGCTCAAAGAGTATTGTAGTTGACCATCGATAAACTACTGAACATGTACTGGAGCTGATAAAATCACGCTCATCAAAGACTAGTTCTTTGAATTTAACTGTAGTTGACTACTTACTCACTACCCTGTTTCCAAATTTCATCAAGTACAACTTTACTTTCCTTAACCCAAATGTAGACATGTGTCGGAGGTCAGTAAGTGGCAGGAGTCAATAACACTCAGCTCAACTGATTAATAGTTTTAAAAGTGTCTTTGGACTCACATTATTTCCCTTTGGCTGCAATTAGATCTTGTCGTACTAAAAACAGATGCCCCACCTCTTCTACAGCATGAAGGGAGAAATCTGAATAGTCTCACTTTGCCCACCTATCTAAAAAAATGTCTAACTAGAATTGATAATGGACAATATTTAGAATAAATTTTTTTAAAGTAGTCTTTTAATCTACTTTCAACCACCCACCTCAAGCTGCATCACACTAGCAGAGTAAATATTTTATTCACTGAGTGAATTTAAATAATAAATAATTTCTAACACAGGCACAAGGTCAGGAATTTGGAGAGAAGAAAGAACAATTAACTATAGTGAAGCTAGTAATCAGAGTTTATTTTATCAACCCCAGAAAGAAAAATAGCAAAGTTGACCTCAGAAGAATCTGAACATAAAAAGTAATAATTAAATGTCATAAAGCATTGTGTTAGATGCTTTAATAATTTTCCAATTAAATGCACTTAATAATAGTGATATATATATATTATTTAAAAGACACTAACATGAATGTGTGTATTATGAATACATATGTATACATATTTACATGCACACACACTCACACAAAACAGAAATTGAAAGGGATTAAAAAAGAAAAAGAAACAAAAACATCAACAAGAATACCAACCATTCAAAGAGATTAATGAAACCTCGAGTGCACGTGCACATAAAAACATGACTGTTTAAATTACTTTTAAATGAGCCCTAGGAATCATTTTTATTGACAAAGCATGCTGTGTGAGGATAGCTCCATCTGATAAGCTGCTTTATTCTTACACTGCAATGTTGAAAGTCTCATAAAACGTCATGTGTACTTCTCTTTTGTAAGTGATTAAGTCATATAAAAACACACACATACAGAGGCTGACTCAGATCTACATTAAAGTTTTGTGGGTGAAAGACATTTCCACACCATCAAATATATAGAATGAGAGTGGAGAGAATTTAAAGAAATTTAAAAATAGGTACCAAGTAGGGACATTTAGACCTACATTAGTCAGCTTAGGATAAATGGGTTCTTTAGCTAGCTAGTGACAACAGCTTTATTACATGCTCCAAAAAATTAATCAGTTGGCGATCTCTAGAGTGTGATATTTCAGGGACAACAAAATGTGATACATGGGGAAATAACTAGTTAGGTGTTGTCAAAGTGCATGACAAACTGGGTCACAGCCCACAGTTATAATACACTAAATAGGTAATAACTTCCCTAGCAGCAGCAGGGTACATAGACCTTCCAATTGTATGTAGGCCAGTAGAGTGGAATTTCCAAGTTATCAACAGTTAATGGCTTGAAGACACAAGTTCAAGGTCTTTTGCAATAAGACTGAACCTAGATCCACATGATTGTAAAACAAATAACTTGTTAACGTTCCATATGTTCAATATATGGTGTGTAGTGAGTAGAGAAACAAGATAATTGTAATAACAAGGTTTCATTTACCCCAGCTCCACAAATCTCAATTTAGTGCCGATTCATTAAGCAAGGGAATAGTCATATTGGTTCAATCAAATTTAATATGCAGAACACTTTTGTGGTGGTGTTTAAAAATACCCTAAACTTTTAATAAGGAATTTTGTAACTTATAAAGCAACTAGCAAAAAATAAATGGTTATTTTTTATCTCTTTGAAAGATTCATAATTCATAGTTACAAACTGAATTAATGCTCTAAGGATTAAACAAGCATAAAATAAATAAAAATAAAACGCACACTGTGAACAGTTTACATAACATTGAGAAATAGCTAAGAGTGTATCAAAGTGTATAGCAGTAGAATGAGTATGTAGTATGGAAGTTATAGAACAATTTTTAAGAAAGGAGGGAAAGGGAAGCACTCAAAAGCCCATCAAAGGTGATGGCAACTGAGTGGTTGCTAGTGTTTTTATAATGTTTAGTGAGAATAAACAGAAGGAAATGAAGTTCCACAATTGATAGTGAGTGAGCATATGTGAAAAGGTGATGAAATGTAGGAAGTTAGGTACTAGAACTCTTGGACTTAAATATTTCCTTCAAAACATATCTTAAGTAATTTAAAGTGGAAATAAAACAGCAGATGTGGCAAGTTTGAAAAGACCATGTACATTATTGTAATAGCAAAAACAGTAGAATGAAAGTACAGCATAGGTTTCAAAGTGGAAAGGTTTGGGAAGTAAATGAATAGCTCTTTGAATACAGTCATGGATAATAAGAACAATATTTTATTAGCAATTGTATTAAGGGCATCAGTAACTATTTAGTGTTAAAGTTCTTAATCTCAAAGACAGAAGAGTCTTTTCGATGGCAAAGTTTTAGGCACACAAACATTTCAGAAGAGGTTACAGAAATATATTTCTTCTGGTTTGATATCATCATTGCATTTTGATATTGTTAAACGCTACCACACTGTCATCCCCAATGACATTCTATTAAATAGAAGAAGTAGAAGATTGTAGAGGGACTGTTAATATTAGGAGTGATTGATGGATAATGAGGTTAGAAATATAAAGAAGAGTGCTGCATCAACATGGTTAGTAATGAGAGAGAAGTCAAAGACAAAAAGATTCAGGTAGATCATCCAAAAGATTTCAAGAAGTTTGCTGAAGTTCACGGGTTAGGTGTTTGAGAGAAAACAGTTAACATAGTATGTACAAATAAGTTGCAAGTCCTAGTATACCCATAAGATGGGGCTTTGTAGCCAAGAGATTTTGAATCCTACTTTGTTGAGTTTGCTAAAAAGGAACAGCTTTGGCTTTATCATTGTAGTCTAGAGTTGAGGATTATATATATATACGTACATGCCAGCATGGAACATGGACGTTTAATGAAAATGATAATATATAATACACATATATATATATATATTCACAAACATATATAAGATACAAGGAAAGCATCAGTAAACATTAATGCAATTAAATAAGAACATACAAGCACACACTGATAGTAAATACCATTTGCTACATCACAGTAGCTACCTGTAACTGTCTGTTTTAAAAGAACATCTTGAATTTAAGGTATGAGCACGCACTGAAGTAAATGTTACTTCAGTAACCCTGACTGCCCATTAATCTCTGAAATTTACAGTGCAAAATGAAATACATAGAAAAATTGCTGAAATAGAAGTATTACAACGATTACATCAATAGCTCAAGCCTGCTTAGCTCACAATAAAGAGACCAAGGCCTTAAAGCTTTAAAAAGAATTGCTTCAGGCCACAAGAAAGAAAGAAGGTAACTGACTGTTTGAAACATTTATGTTATTATAAATACATCTGAAATATATTACAAATTAAGTAAGTTAGATAGACAGATATAGAAAGTAAATGATAACTGTTTGAAATATATTATAAATATAAATCGGAGAGAGTGAGATAAAGAGAGAGAAATTCTTGCATTTATATGAATAGACTTTTTTCCTTTCTAGGTTTTGCCCCTTAATTTCACTAGAAATCATAGGGGTTATCCTTTAGTTTTTACAAGAAATTGCACAAGCAATCCCTTTAACTGCAGCAAGGAATTCTACTGTTATCTAAAATTGACAGTATTATTCGCTTGCCTTTCATCCTTTCAGAGTATTAGTAGAAAAGATTACTTCTATTATTTCAAATTTCACTGAGGTTGGCTTTGCCTTTCATCCTTTGAAGGTTGTTGAAATAAATACCAGTCAATGTAATCAACTAGAACTCTCCCCCAAAATTCCAGGCCTTGTGCTTAGAGTAGAAAGGATTATTATCATTATTATAGTCTTATCAATTTACAGTTTACACATATGGCCATGCAGTAAATGTATATAGGCATAACTTGTAACAGGAAAATGAAATTCTGTAATGTTCATGCCTTAACATAAGTGAAGTGAGTCAGCTATTACCAGGAGGAGAAACTTAACTTCTGGGCTGCAGATTTTGCAGTAGGATACTCACCACACCAATGTCTTAAGCAATGCAAAGATGAAAGTAAAATTAATAAAAACAAAAGTGAAACCTCCAATTAACAATGGCATGAATAATGTCTATTTAGATACAAAGCTCTAGAAATTGTAAGATAAATGGAAGGGCCATAGGGCAATCATGTCTTTCCCAAAAACATTCAGCACAATAAAACCAGTCCAACTGAGAATCAGGATGAAACCGATTTCATTTGTAAAAACGATTTATGAATGAAGACACAAAATTATTAACAGTAATTTGAATAAGTAACTTGCCGAAAGGACTGAAGGCAACATCTATTTAACAGAACCAACCCCCAAAGCCTTGCAGCCTTACTGTCTAAAATAATAACAATGATGATGAGGTCTTAAACTTGCTGAGAAGTACGTAAAAGGGCATAATCTTTTCCATTCTAGGCACAAGGCCTGAAATTTTAGGGAGGGGGCCAGTCAATTAGATCGACTCCAGTACGCAACTGGTACTTAATTTATTGAACCCAAAAGGATGAAAGGCAAAGTTGACTTTGCCAGAATTTGAACTCAGAATGTAAAGACATAATGAAGTAGTAATAAGCACAGCATATTATATTAATACAATATTGTATTAGTTTAACAAACAGACACATACTGTGGCCAGTATTATTTCATTACACCCTTTTACTTACTTTTCAGCCAATGTAAGACATCATCATTCTAGACAGTAAAGCTGCAAGGCTTTGAAGGTTTGTACCATGTGTGTATGTACACACACACACACACACGGGTGGAAACAAAGTTCCTGCACAGCTTTATATATGCTTATTTATTTACTGATTTACATATAAGTAAATGCAATATCTTTTGATTGAATATTTTCATCATTTCAGACCTAAGTTCCAAAAATGGTCCAGGAAAACACTCACGAACAGCTATGTATTTTGTCACTGTATGATTACAAGTCCAGCCTAAATCACAACCAAGCATTTGGAAAAGACACAATTAGTCGTCACACAGTCCAAGCTGACCTGTATGAGATATGAAGAGTGTGATTTACTGGGAAATGTCGGAACGCAATCAGACCATCAACGTTCAATTGTACTGTCAACAACTGCAATGGGTGGCAGACACAGTTGCACAAAAACACCTAGAATTGACTAATATCATGTTTCTTCATGATAACAACTAACCACATGGAAATTTCAGCCGTGAAAAACTTTTGAGCTGGAGTGAGAAGTTCTCCCTCATCCAACCTGGCGCCAACAGGTTACCACCCATACCAGGTACTGTAGACCTTCTTGAATGCCAAAACATTCATAACTGATGATGAACTGATAACTGCAATTGGAAACTTCTTCGATAGCAAACCAGTTGAATTTTACAACAAATGCATCCATGATCTACCCCATCTGGCCACTTAACTTCCCACACTGCAACCCCCTTGATTATTATGTGGGGCATATTTGAGCAAGAGACCAACAAAACTCCTTGTAATGCTAAAGATGAACTAAAGGCAAGGATTATGGCAGCATGCATCAACTTAAACAAGGAGACAGCCCAGAAGACTTGCAGGGGATTCCAAAGTCGTCTGGAGGCTGTGGTTTAAGCCAACGGCGATTTTATTGAATAAATTTACTCTTTAGTATTTCAAGATATTTTAATGAAATTTTGGTAAATATATCTGTTAAAATATGATGTCAGTGTTATTTTCATTTTTGTGTAATTTAGACAACAATTTATTCACTGCAGAAAGTTCTCTTAACAACTGCAGTTTCAGGTTTGATCTCATTGTTTGACACCTTGAACACATATCTTCTATTAGACTTGGGTTGACTAATATTCTGAATGAAATTTGGGAAATATAAACTTGTGCAGAAACTTGTCATTTATATGGCCAGCTGAGTTATCTCTCATTAAACTAAGGTCAACTTTTATGAACTTAAAAGTATTAAAAGTACTGACATTCACATGACAATTGAATAAAAACTCTTGAAGATATGCCCACAGCCTAATGACCAAAACAACATATACACAACACACACACTTATGTGTTTTAATCTGTTTGTAAAAAAGAAAAAAAAAATGAACATAAATTAGTTCAAATAACTAAAAAAGAATTAAGAAAAGACTAAACACTGCAAAACAGAAAGAACTAAACTAATTTTATCCCCTAAAAGCCCAGAGATAAAATTATATTCACACTTGTCAAAATAAGAACCACACATTATATATATATATATATATATATATATATATATGAGAGAGAGCTACTTATAGATTTGCAAGGCAGTGGAGTGTTAAGAGAAATAAGGGTGAGGAGAGAGGAAAACAAGGAAAGCCACAACATAAACAAAATCAATGGAAGAAGATAAATTGAATTATTAGGTAAGAAAGAAAAGTGAGTAACAAAAGAAAAGCACAAACAAAAAGGGTCTAATCGGTAGGCCTTAGGTGTAAAAGTTGATATTGGTGTAATGATCACTTGAACCAGAGGAGCTAGGGTTATACATGGGTAGGGAGGGGAAGATAAAGAAAGAAAAGCAGAAATTGAAAGTAATTTTTTTTTTTTTTTAAAAGTAAAAGACACAGGCAAACCAGTGGTACCTGCCAACTGTAGTATTTTTCTGTCTGGTTTCCCTGGAATGGGTAAATATCAAAGGTCATCATTATTTTACAAATAATAAAGACAAAGAAATAGGGTAAAAGGGAAAGGGTGAAAAACACAAGTGAGAGGGAGAAATACAGGAAAAGGGGTGGAGAAAGAAACAAAGAAAAAAAAACAAAGCAAGAGAAACATTTTAAAATTATAAACAAAATAAAATAAAGCTTGAAAATAATAATAAAAAAGCATTTAAAGGGACAATTTTCTGATGAGGTGAATGGAATGGGTAAGATGGTGGGACATAGTTGTGCTATCTAGTTCCCCACATGTTAATAAGGCTAATTTTTTTTGTTTTTGTAGCAGTTGGAAGGAGATCAGACATAATGAAAGTATCACAGACACAATTATCTGTATGATCTGCCAGTACCTCTACAAAATTCAAATACAGTGGAAGTACCATAGTAGATAACTACTTTTGATGATCTAGTTAGGGGAACAGAAATGAAGATACACTACTAAATATTTTAATATGTGTGTGTGTGTGTGTGTGTGTGTGTGTGTGTGTGTGTGTGTGTGTATGTATATATACCAACTTATTAATGAAAATAACATTCTCCATAACAATATTAAAGAAATGGAGATTCAATAGAAATAAAACTGCTCTCTCTTTAGTGACTTCACTTTGATAGTATCAGTTAATACAATACACAAACTTTTGCACACCAAACATGACAGACATAAAAATTAAATACTATGTAGCAGTAGACCAGATAAATTCTCAGAAGAAAACCTCAAGACACAATCATTATACCCCCAAATTTTTCATCCCAATCTGCCAACATAGTCTTAAGAAAGGAATTGGTTCCTTGCAGTAAACTAACAGGGATAATCCAATGGCCAATCAAGGTTAATGATAGAGATGATGATACAAATGCATAGAATAGTATTATATATAACTTGTAGAGTGATGTTAGTACTGAGTAAGTGATATTATCAAAGTCATATTAATGCCATGCTCTAGACCAGTGCTCCGCAACCTTTTTCACTTGCGGTACACATTCTTTTCAAAATTCGGTGGCCCACCTGAACTAAAAGTATAGGGAAAAAAAATTATATTCAGGTAACACTGCAGCACACCTAGCATCATCCCGTGGTACACTGGTTGCGGAGCACTGCTCTAGACGAGATATTAAACATATTTACAACTTACCTGGTACTAACTGTCTACACATTACCATAGGAAACACTTAGTTTAGTTTTGACAGTAGTTTAATGACTAGACATTAAAAGCAGGTTACATGCTGAACTCTTTTCACAAACAGCCAACCTGAAAAAAGTAAATCAATAAACCCAATCTCTACAAGCGTCATGGGTATATTTTTATATGCAACCAGTCTCTGTGAAGATGGTTGAGGGAACCTTACAAATTTGCATGATCAACAGAGATATATCTCGGAAGTTAAGATGCTGAAGAACAGCCACCATGTGTCCCTGTGTAAGGTACGTAACATCTGCTGGTCTTTGAACAGGTAACATGCTCTACACTCTTATTTTACAGATGAGTGAGTGATTAGCAGGAAGAGCATCCAGCTATAATGAAGCAACTTGTTTAATAACAATATATATAGCGTTTAAATTTGCATAACCCATGCCGACATAAACAAAAACTGAAAATAAGAAACCCTCCTGCTCCAGTGACTGCAGGGATTAAAATACTACTTAATTCAGCAACTCTTGTTATTCATTATGAATGTGAGATGGAGGAAGAGTGGTAGAGAACAAAAAAAATAAATAAATAAACAAGAGAGAGAGAGAAAGGACATCCAGAAAACATTTGCTGTTTTAACTTACCGTGATGATAAGCAGCCTGGTGAGATTCATGTGTTGGTTGTGACATCTTTGGAAGGCCACGACCAGGGAAGGCAAATGGGCCAGGCTGGTTGCTGGCAGCAGTTAGTGTCGTTGATGGAATCATTTTACGAGGGCTTGTTGGTTCAGATGGCGGCTGTGACAATGATGCCATTGTCGGAATCTGAACAGTCAACTGCTCACTGATTGGTAGTTGAGTTGATGATGTTGGTTGTGGTAATGAGCGAACATCTATACCGAATCCGGGTTGAACTAGAACCTGAGTTCAAATTTGGTTAAAAAAAGAAAAGAAAAAAAAATGTAAATTCTTAAACACATTCTGGTTACTAAAGGGAGCATAACTGGATGTGCTGGCATTTATGTTTTGTCCAAGGATATTACCATTAAATGAACTCAACTAACATTGAAAACTGAATCATGAAGAAGGAAACATCACAGTGTCTATCAACCATTCTTTCTGTCTGATGACACAAAAAACCTGAAGAGATGCTGAAACATCATCATTGTTTAACGTCCATTTTCCATGGGTTGGACAGTTTGACTGAGGACTGGTGAGCCAGAGGCTTCACCAGGCTCAATCTGATTTGGCAAAGTTTCTACAGCTGGATGCCCTTCCCAATGTCAACCACTCAGAGAGTATAGTGGGTGCTTTTGCGTGCCACCAGCACGAGGGCCAGTCAGGCAGTTCTGGCAACAACGGCAACGACCACACTTGAATGGTGCTTTTCACATGTCAGCGGCACGGGAGCCAGTCCATGGCCTTGGCAACGATCACGCTCGGATGTGCTTATAACGTTTCACTGGCACAAGTGCCAATCAGGCGGTACTGTCATCGGCCACGTCAGCAATTTTGATTTGTTTACACTTGCCTCAATAGATCTTCACAAGCAAAGTTCATTGTTCAATGAATGAGGGGTACTCACAAATGGACCGGTTACACCCCACGTTCAGATGTGCTTTTAACGTTCCACTGGCACGAGTGGATTTTCCTTTCACTTGCCTCAATAAGTCTTCACAAGCAAAGTTTATTGTCCAACAAATGAGGGGTATCCTTAAGCGGGCTGGTTACACCCACTGGCATAGGCCATGGGCTATGGTCTCACTTGGCTTGTCGGATCTTCTCAAGCACAGCATATCTCCAAAGGTCGTGGTCACTGGTCATTGCCTCGGTAAGGCCCAATGTCTGAAGGTCATGCTTCACCACCTCATTCCAGGTTTTCCTGGGTCTATCTCTTCCACAGGTTCCTTCAACTGCTAGGGTGTGACACTTTTTCCCCACAGCTGTCCTCATTCATTTGCAACACATGACCATACCAGCACAGTTGTCTCTCTTGCACACCACATCTGATGCTTCTTAAATCCAATTTTTCTCTCAGGGCACTTACACTCTGTCGTGTATGCACACTGACATTACACATTCAGTGCAGCATACTGGCTTCATTCCTCGCAAGCTTACACATGTCCTCAGCAGTCATGGCCCATGTTTCACTGTCATGTAGCATGGCTGTTTGTACACATGTGTCATACAGTCTACCTTTTACTCTGAGCGAGAGGCCCTTTGTCATCCAGCAGAGGTAGGAGCTCTCTGAACTTTAGCCAGGCTATTCTTATTCTAGCAGCTACACTTTCAAAATCAGAAACATTCATAGGATTTGAATTTGAAATGGGTACGGAAAACAACTGCATGCTCAAAACAGGACATGATAATGAAGATATTAACTATGAGTGATAGTACAATGAACATACAGACAGCTAGGTGGACTGAGTCATGCAAAGTCAATCTTGGCCATGAATATAAGGTACAACTGGCAACTATTAATCTCAAAGATGGTTGATAAGAACCCTATTTTATCAATCATCTGCATTCAAATGAATGATCGATAGATAGATAGATATAGAGAGAGAATACTCACCTCCCCATCAATAAAGGCAATTTCTCCTCTGATCACCACACGACGAACAGCTCCACACACTCGGTGTCCTGCAAATGGAGTCCACTTGCATTTGCTCTGTTTTGGTTGCTTAGGAATTGTATAAAATGTGTCCATATCCACCTCCACATATGTGTCAAGCTGATCAGGCAAGTTGAAAATCTTCTTTGGGTTGGAGTGCAATCGTAGTATAATATCCTGAAAGGTAAAAAGCACATCAATTGTTTTGAATTACTGTTGCCTCATTAGAAAAGTCTGTTGAATTCTCATTGTGTTAAGAAAAACATGTTTTCATGGGTCAGTGGGTTTGGAACTACTTATGATGGAGAAATTGTATTACAATTAGTTATTTTTTTCAGCTTAACCTTTTTCATACAAACCTGCCTGAGACTGCCCTTGGTTCTATTGGTATAAACTTACTTTTTCAAAGTGATCTAAATTAAAACTTCCCATTAAAATTCCAGGTTTCCAAATATCTGCTTAATATCAACTAAGTTATCTTACTATATTCTTCATTATTTTAAAAATTAATTGAAAGAAAAAGTGTATTTCAGAAGAAACAGGGTAACAAAAGCATTATAGCAATGATTGGCCAAGCAGATATCTTATAGCAAACACTTATAGCCCATCAAATGCAATATTAAAAAATCTGATTTTGAAGTGACAGTAAAATTTGCTTTGTTAATCAGGTCAATTAGCAAAAACTAAATTATATGCTTTTGTAAGAGGTACGCAACAGTGTTTCGAGTCACAGCTTATTACCAAGTGATTGCTGTGTCTCACTCATAAATAAATAATAAAAGTAGGCAAAAAGCCAGGAATGAAAGAAAAATAAGTTATATCCCAGAGTTTCCCTAAATTTTTTTGAACAACAAAATTCCAACAATGCTTTGTCAGAATTTAAAAACTAAAATATAGAAAAAGAGGAGTTAATGCAACAAAATCAAACATATTTACTTTCAGTTTTAAGTTATGTAACACTCAGTTATGGGATACCAGCATCAATGAATCACATTACAATAAAGTGGCTCCTATTTTCAAAGTGTGTAAGAGTAGTATATGAATATAAACCAATGACTTATAATTTTCCAGAATGTTAGAGAAATAAATGAATAAACTTCTTTTAAACAGAATACCATTTTAATTTGACCCAATATACCACTATAGAATTTATCAACTTCAAAATAAAATATAAAGTCATCCTTTGAACTTAAGCTGGCAATGAAACAATAGAATATTTTAACCATCTTCCAGAGCAAATTCAGTCGTAAGTGCATTCCACAAAGTACCTTATGATATTTGTTCTGGCTTCCTGTGAGGAGTTCAAGCATCACTGAGGTAAAGCCTGCATTTTATCCGTTGGAGGTTAATAAAATATAGTACCAGTCTAGGGTAATAGAGTGGTATGATTGTTAGTGATAGATGAGATGCCTTGCAGCATTTGCTACAATTCTTTATGTTCAAAGTTCTTGGTGGTAGACTTGTAGCCAGATCTAACATTATCACCTTGCCATTAGGTGCCTTTAGCACGGTTAACTATGCTGCAAACATTTGGACCATGTCTCTAGTTTGAGGATAACTTTCTACCATAATCTGAGAAGCCCTCACAAAATAACAGGATCATGAGCATTCCCTTCTCCTTATGGCTAAGCAGAGGGGAAAAACAAAAACAAAAAATAACATCCTTGATCAAAATATTTATAAGGCTTTGTTATTACTTCCTCATTAGAATTTTTTTCCAACTAACCTTTCAAGTAATTAAGAGAAAGAAACAATTGGATACTGTATTCTAGTTGTGTGTTACACAAAAATCTTTTACCTCAAGAGTGAGTCTTCCTTCGCTAACAGCTGTCAGTAACAAAGGAAGCATTGTCTCCAGACCTGGAAAACCTGGTGGTGGTTTTTCACTGTCTTTCTCTTCTAAGGTATGTGGAGCTGCAAAGAAAAACAACATACTTCAATAGCATTACAGCTGCTGAGATGGAAATGAGACACAGAATATGTGACTACACCCACCTCCACTACCACGAAAAAATTTCTTTGGATCCTTATGTTTACAACAGACATTATGATTTTGCCCCCAAAACAGCTTTTCAAAATCTTGCCAGCCAACTTGTTTCAAAACTTTTTTTTACTAAAAATTTGTTTTTGAATTTCATGTAAAAAAATACACAAATTAAGGTTCTGGGAGTGGGGGATCATTTAATATCCCCACCAACATTGTCCAGTTTTGGAAAAACTCCACAGCTGTCTGGCACAACCAACCAGTTGTTTTTAAAAGCATCTATTTCCATATGCATGAATGCCTGCTGAACTGTCACACAACATAGCCTTGATGTGGTTTTTTCAATATGCTAGAAATAACCTCCACCCCTAAGTTTTTGACTTCTTACCTTTTCCCCCACCCTTAAACTGGAATTATGTGTTGAAAAATACAATTACAACGAAACACTAACTCCTAACCTAAACTTTAAATCCCAAACCCTTCAGATTCTCGAATGCTTTCTTTTATTTTATAAGATTTGGTTATTTTGTAATGTTTGCTGTCATTGCAAAACACAAGATTGGCAGGAGAAGGTGCTTATTTAACACATGCTCTACCAATATGAATGCCTAATGCTGCCCCCATAACCAAGGCATTGTAGCTCTGTTTACACACCCCTAGATATAAAAAAAAGTTAAACATACTGGATAATTCTGGATATAGACACACAGACATGTTTTTTTTTCTATTCTATGACATTTGGATCAGCAATATAGGACTTTAACTTAAAAGTACTGAAGGGAAAGAGAGAGAAATCAAACTATACTTCAACATCAAGGGAACTTCTGTTTTCAGTTGGTCTGCTAGAAATAACAGCCAAATATCCTTCAAATAATACCCTGCCATTTTAATTAAGGAAAGACATAAGATGTAGCCCTACATAACTCTAAAAAATGGGATGGTCATAGCTAGAATGTGTGATTATAGGATCTGCTTGATCAGGGTTGTCTTCTGGCTAAACAACAACAAAAATAAATAAAAAATGGTTTCGCACCATGGTCAGTGGCAAAACAGTCCACAACGTCCATGTGATCCCAAAGAGCTTGCTGGTCTTCAGCGGTCTGCAATGAAGGTCGTACTTGGCAACGGCCTTCACCAATTACTTTATTGTCATCAGTGCTCAAGAACAAATGATGTGGAGCAACTTCACAGGTTACTGGAATACCCACATCTTTTGCAGCTTTGATGATCATGATCTAAAAATAGAGGAAGGATTAGAAATTTAGTAAAGGCATCAGGCATTTATGGACAACAAAGTTTTATGTTCCTGTTGCCAGTGTTTTAAGTGAAAAATATACAGTCAGCCCAGTTCTGTCCAGCAAAAAGATCGCCAGCAAACTATAGGCACAGATACAGCCAACTGCAGACTAGTAAACTCGATACAGAGCTGTTGCTTAATCTCCAGGTTGGTCCTAACCAGCAGATCTATATCATCAAAAGTGTTCTAACAATGACCATCTGCTTTTTCTATATAAGACCACATTATCCAGTGTAGTTTAATACAGAGTGCTATTTCTAACAGGTTGAGCAAACAACAGCAGCTCCCTTACAGGGTACCAGGAGTAGTAATAGGGGAAGTAGCAATATTTAGAGGGAAAGTGATGAGGAATGCAACAATAACATTTCAAATAAACAGTCAAATACTGTCTAGGATTAACCCATGTAGTTAAAATTCCTATATACCTTAATTCCAGACTATAGGTGTTGCATCTCAGATCAACCTTTCACTGAACAGACTTACAATGATGTACAAGTCATAACCATCCAGTTTATTGATTTGGTGTAGAGGAATGAGATGTGCCTTTGACTTTTACAAATCCTCTGAGGCTGATAAGACCATCACAGTTACTGTTGGTCTTGAACAGTTGCAATCAAGAATAGTAATAAAAACATGTGCAGGAAAGTCTTCTTGTAGACGAAAGAATGAATGTAGTTGTTAGTGTGTGGGTAGTGGAAACAATACAGGTGACTAGAGCAAGATAGATGAGTAAATTGGGAATGACTGAATGGAAATGACAGAAAATGAGCCAACTCCAAAGAGTCAAGGCCACAACAGTAGTTGCAGAAAAGACAGAACAGACACCACATCTATAAGGCAGAAATTTAATCGATACGGTTGCTCAGCCAGCTCGAGATTTAGTAAACTGAGCAACTATGTAGAACTTCTCTTACTGGATTATCACAGTATGGTTTGTCATGCAAGGGATTCATACAACTGGTGTCTTCAATATTTGTGATATTAATCTTTTCTACTTAAGTTCTATTACACAATTTCCCCACAGAAGAAAAAAAAATGATGTCAAGTGACAATATCATAAGTCAAGGAGGATGAACAGTTAAAAGAGTCCTTCCTACAGCCTCAATGGACATCTGCCATTGGAATAGCAATTGTTATTTGATGTACTGCCAGTTTAATGAATTCTTTTTTTCTTCATTTTGCTTCTGCAATACAAGTGTGTGTTAAAGAGTGTTCATGCATGCACTAGCAAGCATCTGTATATGCAGTGTGAGCAATCAATAAAGAAAATGTGCATGCACTTGGGTGTATTTATATATGTGAGTATGTGCTTCTTCTGAAATGAATTTTATTACAAAGTGAAAGAGAGAGAAGTGCACATCTGCATCTTCCCACTTACCTCTTCCTTACGAGCCACATGACAAATATGCACTGGTCTCTGATATAGTTCAGCAAGTAGTATCACAGCAGCTGTTGTAGTCCCTTCAGCATGAACACACAAAGGTAAGTTGGCAGGCCAGTTCTCAAAATGCTATAAAGTAAAAAGAAAAGTAAAACTCATTAGGCTATCCTCCTCCTCTTCAATAATTTTTGCCAGTTCTTTAAGGATACATATTTTATCAACTCAAACAATAAGTCAAATTAATTCTACATAACTGAAGCCTAACTCATAGATCTCTGAATTATCTTAACTCTAAAATGCTCATAATGTTTTCTCCATATAAATTTCCCAATCCTGTTAGAAACTAGAGATTTTGATGAACTGCAGTTATTTCAGTATAAAAATAGAACTATCACATGACTTTGGATGAAATTTGCTGATATATTTCTTAGTGTACATTCTGAATGTAGCTTTTAACCTGCTGCCAAGTCACTTTCACCAGTACAGCTGAATACAGGTAAATTGATAACATGTAGGCATTTTCACAAACATTTACAAGACATCAATTTCTGGTTATTGATTTCCTAGCTCAGAACGATGCCCCACCCACCATATTCGCCGGACACTGCCCCCATTTATTCCGCAGTCTTCAAAATCATTTGGACAAAAAAAAAAAAAAACATGAATTCTGTAGACGAGGTTAGAACAATACTGGAGGAGATCTTTCATCATGGACATGGGAATTTTGGAAAAGGGGCCTTGCAAATCTACCAAATAGATGGAAGAGCATTGTCGAAAATGAAAGAGAGTATATTTTAGATTAAAAAATAACTATCTTAATTTTGAAGAAAAAAAAAAAAAAAAAAAAAGTATAAAAACCACATTATTTACGGGATGACCCTATATATGTATATATATATATATATAGAAAGAGCGAGTACCTTCTGCCAGTCTGCCATGCTATCTAGTTTGAGGGTAGTGTAAGTTTCATTGAGATACATCTTCAATGCTCCTGCCTTAGCTCCAATTTGAACAAGAGTCTGTGCATTGTCTTTACTGGCACCAACATTGATACCATAATCACAGTGAGCTGCGTTCTTGGCAATCTGAAAAAAGAGAGATGGAAGCTTAAATTGTGATGTCTGGTGGAATTAAATTGAAATTGGAGATTTGGAGGAAGGAGAGGAAAAGCATACAAAGAGGAAGATATAAGAGGCAAGAGTTATAAGAGATATAGATGGATGAGACAGTAAATTATGAGAGTTAAAGAGAAATCTAGACAGAGGACAAGGTGGTTGTTTAGTCCCAAGTTATGAAGAAACAGTCCTATGATCAAAGGAATTCTAGTAATGACTATCTTGTCTTTAGATGTATTCAAAACATTATTCAACATGCCTTTCTTTGTTTAAGATGGTAGTGTTATTTGAGGGAGATTTAGCAATGATGAGTGTTTCTTCAAGGGAGAGGGTAGTTGTGAGTTGTACAAATTGTATATGAAGGGTGCTAGAAGAAAAATAGTGAAAGTTTGTGCAGTTCCTATATGTGTATGAGCATTATCTGCAAGCAAATGCATATGGCTTTTTCATACTAAGTATAGTGGTATGTAGATGATAGAAAGTCTGATGACATGTAGATAAAATGTTATATAGATGAACAACTACATATGTGGTTATATAGATAACAATTGGGTAAGTAGATGATAGATTAGAAATCTTGATTACCTTCTGAACAAGAGCAAATGAGGCTTGGTCTACAACTGCTGGTTGGGTATTTGGCATGGCCAGAATCATGGTTATACCTCCAGCAAGTGCAGCTTTTGTGGCAGTCTGCCAGTCTTCTTTCTGGATTGCACCAGGTTCCCTTACATGAACATGAACATCAATAAGACCTAGGAAGTATAGAAAGAGACCAAAATGATCACCACCATCATAGTTGCTATCAGGGTAACAAGTAAACTAACTGACAACAAAGGGCTCAGTGGCCACAAACTTAAAACTTTTATTAGCCAAAAGGTTGTAAACTTTAATCTTGATATATACAGCCAACATTAAGTTGTTACCAGAACTGTTCTTAGAAAGGATGTACAACAATAAATTCAGTTGAAAGGTACAGTCTTTGAGCTAGGAGATATGAAGAAATTGCCAAGGAAAGTAAGGTGATTCATTACCTGGTAAACGGACAACTCTGCGAGAAGTCATACAATCATATTGTATTTTCAGAGGCGGAGCTTCTCTAAGCCGACGAAGTGCCTGTAAGAAGTAATAAAATATATCTTTCAGTTAGTTACCTGTGTTACCTTGGGCACAACAATTGATTAAGAAAGAAGAGCTTACTGAATATGAAATGAGATAGAAATAAATATACTGAACCACTTGTTATTCAGCCAATACTGCAACAGTTTGACAGATTTTTCAAATACTTATACCCTTAAAATAATCACTAAGCACAATCAACTTAATGCTAATCTTTGAATTACACAGAGTCTACCAAACGGACTTCCACAGTTTTCTAACAAATATCACTCACACAGATTAGGCTGACTCAAGATTATGGTAGATAACATTTTAGTGTTGTGCAGAAGATCAAACTTATATGCGAAGAATTTTTAAAGGTAGTGAGGGTAGAGGAATTTGAAGTGGGGTATATAATGACTGACACTCATTTTACTATCTTAAGAACAATGTGGCACTA
The DNA here is from genome assembly GCF_046866305.1 of Octopus bimaculoides. Taxonomy (NCBI): domain Eukaryota; kingdom Metazoa; phylum Mollusca; class Cephalopoda; order Octopoda; family Octopodidae; genus Octopus; species Octopus bimaculoides. The sequence continues at coordinate 83,224,631 of NC_142931.1, read as the reverse complement.
AGCTAGATAGCACCAGGCCTAGACTGGATCTTTGTCTCTGTCATCTCTGAAGATCTTAAGTAAATAAGTAAAAGTGAACATGTGTAATCTTTAATGTTACATCAGTGAATGAACACAGCTGTTTTACATATGTTAGGAGAAACTATCACAAAGTTGACAATTGTGCCAACCAAAAACAATACAATCATCAAAATCAAACAAAAGTGTTTTCAAAATTCTTATAGCCAAACATTTTCACAGGCTATTCCTTATTTCTTTTATGTTTCTAATTTAGAAAACAATGACTTTGAACTGAAAGAATTTTTAAATGAATTGTTTATGTAAGGAGTATAACACAAGGTAGATTTGGAACGAGATGTTTCAATTTCTGATAGTATAAACAATAAACAGCAGTAGTAAAAGTGATGACAGAGAAAAAAATCGAAATCCATTGACTATTTCTGTTTAATTCCACCATTCATACAATAAGATGAAATGAAGTGTTATATAAAAGTGTAAAAAAAGGAATAATGGGGCTTTTTTTCTTTTTAAATAAGAAACTCAGTTTAATTTCATATAGAAGACAGGAACCTTTAATACAAGAAAACTTTGTATGTGTCCAAGCATAGAAATTTCGAAATCTTCTAAATTTGCAATTTATAAAAATTGCTATTATTGAATTTATCTGTAAAATGCTTTAACATGTATACTAATTTGTAAAATTTATTTGTTAATTACTTGTTAGACAAGCATGAAGTTCTGCTCATTTTGTAATTTTCTTCAAACATTTTCATGCTATTTTATTTATGTCTGTACCTGTTTTACATGTACTCAAGTCCAATTAAAATGTTAATTATGCATCTAACTCCTCCTTTGAAGTCCTATACAACATTCCATCATTTATCTCAGTTAAATATTGGCTGATAAATCATATGATATTGAAACAAAATTTTAAGAATTTTCTATGTCAGTGATTAACCAAGTAGTTTCAAGATAATGCAGTTGTTATACATCTATTGTTAAGATGCATTTCAAATGTCACATCAATAAATTTATGAAAAAAAGTTAGTCTAAATTCACACTTATCTTGAGAAAGATTTTAGAAATATAATAATGAAAGGTTAAAATAAAAAATATAATAGGAAAAAAAATCTGACCTCCACCAAAAGTTTGGTGCACTTGACATCAGTTATGAGAGGTACAGAATAATCAATGGCCATACGTCGTGTCTTGTAGCCCTGGGTGACAAAAGATGAAGCCCTATAAGTGCCACCATTACGCATGGGCAAATTGATGACTAGGTCAAACATGTTTTTAGCCAAGTAGTCTGCTATTGTCCTCTGCTCTACACCATTGCCGTTGCCATTTTCACTGATATTTTCATAAGGCCAGTCCACAGCTTTGATCTGGAATAGTAATGAAATAGGGGTCAGTTAATATAATGACACACAGGGGATACCACACATAGAACATGAAAGAGAGAGACAAAGAGAAAAAAAAAAATAATAATACTTTGATAGAGAGAGGATACTTACCTTGACACCATGTTCTGTGTAGAAGTCAGCTGTCCCCATACTGGCAAAGAGATTGTAGCCAATTTCTTCAAGTGTCTTTACTGAAGGAAGAAGCTCATTCTTGTGCTGAAATGGTAAGCATTTAGAATGAGAGCGAAGAGAGTGAAAAATGAAAAGAATTGTTAAAAAATTATGAGAAGTGAACATCTGAACAGTATAGAGAGTGGACTGCATTATCTTAAAGTAGAGTGGTGGAAACAGGATGAACATTAATACAGTAGATTAAATACAGTGAAGAGGAGGAGAGAAAACAAAAGACCAAAACATACTGGTTTTTATATTAGCGAGCAAAAACAACTAGAAGGCATATCCTACACATCTAATGATACTTATACATGTAAACATAAACATTTATACCTACCTGCACCTTACTCCAAGGTGTGCACATACACCTAACCCCACTCAACATACCTTGACCTGAACACTCCGACATACAACTCCACTCATAACATTCATACATACACACTAATGACCAGAGACAACCACCAAGTGTGCAGACAAGCAAACCTAGACAGGCGAACAAACTCATTCTAACAATGACACTAAGAAACCCATTCCCAGCATATATACAAACATTTAAGAAACAACCCTTACCTTGAAGCTACCAATGGATATCAAAATATTTCTATGAGGAATTTTAAATCCTGAGCTGAGTTGAGCCTTGAGGTAAGCTTCATAACGGTCCTCACCAAAGCCAGCAACTTCACCTGTACTGGCCATCTCAACACCTAGCAACACATCAGCACCACGAAGACGGGAGAAGGAGAAGACGGGTACCTGTAACATGTGAGCAAGTAGTATGTATATGTACAAGCATAGAAATTGTGTGTATGTGGGAATAGTGTCATTTATACTTTTTTTTCCCTTGCTGACATGAATTTGATAGGGTCATGTTATTTGTCATTCATCATTATCATCATCATCAAGCACATCAACCAGAGAAAACACATGACTCATTGTTTTGAAGACTGAGGATAACTTCCTCTTTTTCTCCCATGAAAGTGGAGATCTGAGACTTGAACCAAATGCTTGCAACAGACAAGACTTTACTAAAGGCACCCAAGAACTAAGCGGTAAGGTTAAACCAGGTAACAAAATTAAGCCTACCATGTCAAAAACTGAAACAAATACCACAAGGAACCCCATACAATTTGTCACAATGAACTGGTAATTTATTTCATCAAGCGTGAAAGGCAAAGTTGATCTTAATGGTATTTAAACACAGTGCAGAAGTCAGAACAAATCATAAAACATTCTGTCATCCTAGTGACTGCCTATTTCCAAGATCTTTCTTGTGCATACTATGTTTTCCCTTTCCTATCACCAACCATTCTACAGTATGGATGTAGTGTATTCTATTATGCTACAAGCAACAAGGAAATGACCAGACTAGAGTTTTCTCAACACTATCAATTTTTAGCAGGAGTTCTTGACAGCCAAGTACAGACAATAGAATTTCAAATTTAAATGAACTCAGAGGATAAACCTTTATATTTTTGCTATTTATACTTCTGTTGAAATACATTACCTTCATTTCAATTAATTTTGCCATACTTAAACAGGTGTTTGAAACAAATTAACATGAAGGTTGGATTATAGAACCAGGAGTGATCTCGGGTAAGTCTGAGAATAAAGATGAGATGATCATAAATGGGACATCTTTCATCTTAAGTCTGCTGACTCAGAGCTGCCATGGAGCTAAACAGCAGCTGGTACTTTATTATTGCACTGTCAAACCAAGGATATAGTTATTAATCATTCTGGCATGTTGAATATGAAGGATTTAAACAAAAAGAAATATTCTCCCCACCCTTAAAACCCACAAATCAACACTAATTTATCTTTCAGGTTACCATGATGAGATGGTATTAAGTTTCTTTTAGTTTAGACTGTTAGAAACTGAATTAAGCCTAGAAAATATTTATTGTGTGTGTGTGTATTTCTTGAAAATATACATTTTGCCTTATGTGTCCAGCTTTTAAGGACACCCTATATACACACACACACACACACGCATGGTTTTGTTCTCCAAAAATGCTCCTTTGATTTTTTTCTGCAGACCTTCATTGCAAAAAGAAGTGCTTTGGTGAACTTGATGCAAACATAACTATAATAACAGACCTTCAAGTCACTTTCTATAAATCTTAACATCTTTAAAAAAGACATATTGTAACCATAGACAAAAAGGACAGTTGTAGTGAATTGGAAGTTATAAGAAAAAGAAGGAATATAAATGGCAGCACACTAGACATATCTGCAATGTGGATACATTTGTGTTCACTGGAGAATTAATTGTAAGTTGTAAGCAATGACAATAGACTGTTAGAAACTTTTAAAAACCTGAAAAGAAAATACAATTTTTAAAAATAAAAATCCGTCTTACCTTGAGTGCCACTTTGCGGCAACCAGCAAGAACATTGACTGGTTCCAGTTTCTCTCCCATAATGGCTCGGGTGGCCATCGCAATGAAGTCATGGTCCAAAGCTTTAGATACAAATGGAAACGACCGTGACACACGGACATTGCATTCAATCACTTTCAACTGGTTGTCCTAAAAAATTTCAATAATAATAAATTTTAGCACTGGCACAAGGTCACAGTTTTTTGTTAAGGACAACATAATCAAGTAATGATTGTTTACTCCAGAATGATAAAAGGTAAAGCTGACCATAACAGGATACTCCTTACCATTTCTGCCAATCTACTCAACTAAGAAAATATTATTATTATTACTATTAATATTAATATTATAAAAATATGAATCGGGATTATAAAGTATCTAAATGAAGAAAGTAGTAATGGTGGAGCAAGATAACATATAATGTCAATGAACTAGACCAAGTTGTTGAAAAAGGAAAATTGTATTAGAAAGTGAAATACTAAAAATTTTGAAAATGTACAACAAATAGCAAACTTAAAACCACATAACACAAGAAACTACATACAAAAGACAAGCCATGTTCTAAAAAAAAACAAATATACACACCACATGAGAAATCTCTCTCACACACACACACACACAAAATATAGTACAAAAACAGAAGAAACAAACCTTTGCAATAAGTTGTAGGTTAAACGGACCTGTCACTTCAAGTGCTCGGCCAACTGTGCAGCAAATCAATTTGATACGAGCTAGGGTCTTTTCATTGATGTCTTGTGGTGGCGTCATCAGTGTAGCATCACCAGAGTGCACACCAGCATTCTCAACATGTTCAGAAATAGCCATGCAGACGACCTCTCCATCACATGCCACAGCATCCACATCAATTTCCTGTAGAGAACCCCCCCAAAAAGTTGGTGAAAGTATTGGTTAGATTCATATATGTACAGATCTGAGCTATAAGGAAGGGTGAGTTAATAACTAAGGGCAAGGGTGTGTGGCATAATTATATAGGTGATTTGGAAGAGTGAAAGAATTCTGGAGTAGTAAAACAGTGGAAGAGTTTTACTGAAAATAGGTGAAGTTAAGAAGAATTAGGAGGACTGAAACAATTGAGGTGAGATTGAACAAGAGAGGAAAAAGTAAATGGAAAAAAAAGAGAAAAGCAAATGAGTGGTGGGGCTACAAACTTTGTGACAATAAAAGTGATAGCAAGAGAGACTGAAGAAAAAGAGATCAAATGAATTTGTGGTACTTACTTTAGCTTCAAGAATAAACTTAGAAATAACAACTGGATGCTCCTTGGATACGGCACTGGCTTGAGTCAAATAACTTTCCAAATCTTTGTGAGTGTGGGCCACATTCATAGCAGCACCACTCAGGACATAGGAAGGACGAACAAGGCATGGGAAACCAACAGTATCACAGAATTTTTTGGCTTCCTGCAATAGATAGACAACACCACAAAGTAATAAGTTAATGAAATCTAGAAGTTGTCACATTCATTAACTATGAAAGTGAAGAGCTTTCATGGAAAAACGGCTTCATTTTTCATAGGGCTGTGATAAATTCTGATAATCAACTTTGCAAATTAATTTTATGAAGTTGTTCACTGGTAATAGTAACATGGTATTTATAGTGACAGTAATGTTGGTAGTAAGAGTGAAAGTGATGCAGCTTTTGAGGGTTTAAAAATTTTTTTTTTTTGTTTTAGAAGCTGAACAGCAATGCTCATAACATTTGTAGGCCTTCACAGACTGGTGAATTGGTGAGGCTGATGCCCATTCTGAACATTGTCTGTAGGAAAAAATAAATATTGTCCCTGAACGAATCAAGGTTGTAGTCTAAATGCTTGCAGAAGAATGAACTCTGTTAAAGATACAAAAGTATAAGGTAGTGGTGTTAAACAGAGTGGCATGTTAAGTGTACCATCATAGTAGATGCACTAACACCACAGCAACTAATCAAATAAAAGTATTCAACCAGTACTTTCTATCAACTAACACCATCCAAATGTTTATGATGTATGTAATCTATTTTAAAATATGCTTTATTGTTTATTTAGCAATCAAAAACTAAAGCCTTTTCACTTGACTTTGTACATACCCATGCATATGAACATTCATAGAGGGTGCACTGTCAGATGAGTGAAAGAAATGTTAAGTGTTTTAAAGGATAAAAGAGAAGAGATGCCTTACCTCAAGGTCATCCAGCTCTCTCCACATGGGTTGAGAAATGCCCATATTGTCCAACATACGAGAGAACTTGAATCGATTTTCAGCATTATCAATAAACTCAGGTGAGGTACCAAGAATACGAGCCTAGAAAGAATAAGAAAGAGCAAGTAGTATAGTAGAAATGGAGTGTGCATATACACATAAAAACTGAAAACTTACATAGATACTCAATAAATCCATTACATATAAATACGCACGAGAAAAATATCAAACTCAAACACACAGTAAACCTATCACATGTGTACAAGAATTAGGCCTCCATGATCAGGGCTGACAACAGGTTTACAAACAATAGCTCAGACGGCAAATCCAGCGAAGTAAAATAATAAAAAAAAAGACAACATACAAATTAACACAAATACACATTCATAAACAAGCAAACATTTTCAAATGAATTAACCTTTTAATTGAACATCATCCCAATGAATTATGGTAGGTTTGGCTATTAGATAGCTTACCTGTTGTCTGTGTAGAGACATAGCAATGTTGTTTGGCAGTTGACCACCCATCGATAAAATAATTCCTTCTGGGTTCTCTAGGTCATATATGTCCATTACAGTCTGAAATCATCAAAAAAGAAACAGAGAAATAATTAGATATAAAAATAATGGATTTTATATATACATATAACATAATCATTGTTTTAAGTTCACTTTCGATGATATGGTTGGATGGGTCATTGTTGTTCTCATAGATTGCTTATAAGTTTCATTTTTCACTTGGTTTCTACAGCTAGATGTTCTCTTTAACACCAATTACTTTACAGTGTGTATTGGGTAGATTTTTCATAACACCAGCACTAGAGAGGTGGTTTCATCCTCAACAAGAATAGTGTCCTCACAACCCAACAGTGTACTAGGAACAAAATCTTGTGGTGCCAGAGCTAGAGAGGATAGAGGTAAGAAAGTGACAAGTAGAAATAGGTGGATAAATGATGAGTGAATGAAAGCTGACAATAGCTAATGGCCAGTGAGGAATACATGTAGTGGATATAAGGTATATGCAAGTCTCATAAGTATATATCTTATGGTGATGAAAGAGCTCGGGTGGGACAAAGAGTGGAGAGAATCCAATAGGTCCCCTAGTGTCCCTAGTTACACTGAGAATAATGTATTGTAAGCCAAAGAAATCCACTTCTAGGTGTGTGTGTGTGTGTGTGTGTGTATATCTATCTACCCCTCTCAATGTTTTATATATATATATATATATCACATTGAGAAGAGTAAGCTTTTCTTTTCATGTTTAACCAATGATACAAATAGAGAGTACAGAGTGGTACAGTTACTGTTGGAACCAGCCAGAAACCCTCTACAATTGAATGATTTGCTATGTGATGTTCCAAATCTTAACACAGGTGTAATAAGGACCAAGACTAGTTCTATCAGGTCCATTTACTATGAAAGCAGAAACTTCAGCTAGCCAATAAGGGAGCCTGTACATGGCAGCTCAACTTGCTAGAAATAGCATGAAAATCTTACTCAAAATTATTCTTAAAAAAAAAAAAAAAAAAAAAAAATAGTCATAGCAGGAATGAATATGACTAAGTTTAATCAAGGGTAACCTAGAATATACAAAAAATTAAAAAAACCCACAAATACATAGCCTTTATCAATTTTTACCTCAAATGATATTTCATCAAAATAAAGACGATCACACATGTCATAGTCTGTACTGACAGTCTCAGGATTGCAGTTGACCATTATGGTCTTGTGGGACATCTGTAAAGAGAGAGAAAATGGAAACATTAGACAAAATGCAAAGAATTTTGTTTTAGATAGGTGGAATACTTTTTGTTGGAGCAACAATTTTTCAGTTAGCTGTACTTTCTATGGCTGAGAACTCAAGAAGTCAAACAAAAGAAATGGGAAATAGATCAAGTAAACTAGAAACTGAAGATATTAGAAATCTACAGCAGATGAGGTACTAAATGAAAAGTATGTGAAATTTGTGGACAGAATTGGGCAATATTTTTCACGTTGTGTTGAATTAATCATCCACATATCAGTGATCACGAGAAAAGCTACGAAGACTGAGATGGGAGCAGCATTAAAGACTACCATAATATACGTATATTATACTCTTTAAATAAAAAAAGTTTACATTGGTTTCAAATTTTGGCACAAGGCCAGCAATTTCAGGGCAGAGGAGTAAGTCGATTACATTGACCCCCCCAACCCTCTACTGGTACAGTAATACCTCACTTTATAAGTTCTAATTTTCAAGCACAAGATCAAATTTTGAATGACACATATATAGATATACATGCATATATATATATATATATATATATATATATATATATATATATATATATACACACACACACACAAATATATTCATACATATATATTCGTTTTTTATTTTTTCGGTGCCCTTTCAAAGCCTAGCCAAGCTCATGGGCGCGGTTTCCCGGTTTCTATGGCGTATGTGTATCACCTGATTAACTATACGAGTGACTAGGCTATAGCAGACACTGCCAGATATTTTGAGCATCTCTGCAGTGATTCCTGATGGGCCAGGAGCTTTCCCTGTCTTCATACTCTTAATCGCTTTATCTACCTAGGTACTGTCAATTAGGATAGCTGGTCCCTCTTGGGTCGACATGCGGCAGACTCTCTTCCTCCCATTCATTCTCTTTATTAAGCAATCTTTCATAGTGGTGTCTCCAAACCTCTCTCTTTGCAGCCTTGTTTAGTGCAAGTGAGCCATCATCCATGCGGACACATTTCTCTCCTACGACATCACGATTCTCTATTTCTATACATATAAATTTAACATGGGCGACTCTGTCTTGTCTTGGGATTCAGGAGCAAACGGCTGGGTGGAATTGTGTGAAAAAGCACACAGAGGTGGAGAATGATCTGGTAGTATTGCTGGGCTTTCTATTCTTTTCATAGCTCCCTAGGTTACTAAGGTAATCTACTATAATAATACTCTTGGATTCAGGAATGAGAATGGAATGGGGTTATAGATGAGTAAGTATGGAAGGCATGATGTCATATTTTTTCCATAGCTCCCACGGTTAAAGAGACATTCTACTATAATAATACTTTTGGGTTTATGAATGAGAAAGAAAGGAATGACAGATGAATAAGAAAGGAAGGGAAGGTGTGATGCCATACTTGGTAGTGGGATGATGAAAATTTCACACTGAAAAAAAAATCAAACAGCGTTTCATCACTGTGTGAATATATGTGTGCGCATGTAAAAGGAGTAGTATGTGCGCACGCAACGGAAGTGGGATGGTACATATTTGTTCGCTTAGTATTTGTGTTTATTTATCGATTTGCTTGAATCTTGGTTGTTTGTTTTTTTCCCTTAGTCAGTTTTAACATTTTGACAGAAAAAAGTCATTTTAAAATTGTTTTTTTAATGCAAGTGTGAACAAACAAGTCGAATGCTTACAGGTTCTACAGGCACATCATCCAAACCGACCAGGCATTGCTCCTAGTATATATACATACATACATACACACATATATATACACACATATACATGTATGTATAGATATACACATACAAACACGTATATACATATGTATATAGATATACATACATATGTATATGTATATACATGCATATGTACATACATGTATATATACATATACATACATGTATATATAGATACATGTATATATATATATATACATACATGTATATATATATATACACATACATGTATATATAGATACATGTATATATATATATACACATACATGTATATATAGATACATATCTATATACACACACACACACATCTATACACACACACACACACATCTATACACACACACATATATATATATATATACACACATGCATGTATGTACGTATTTATGTGTGTGTGTGTGTGTGTGTGTCTGTGCTTGTCCCCCACCACTATCACTTGAGAACTGATAGAATAAGAACTAATGGAACAGAGGGACAAACTTCCAACATTCACTTGTACTCACCGCTCTCAATTCACTGATACAGTTCACAGCACACCAATCGAATTCAACACTGCTTCCAATTCTATAAACTCCAGAACCGAGCACCATAATGTGACCTTCCGCAAATGGGAGGTCGTGTTCAATGCTGTTATATGTCAAATAGAGATAGTTGGTCTCAGCTGGCCACTCAGCTGCCACTGTATCAATCTGTTTCACCCATGGCTTTACACCAAATTGTTCCCTAGTGTGCCTGATCACAAGTTCAGTGCTGCAATTAACAAGAAAGTCAAAATTAAGTCAAAGATGGTAATATCATACACTGTTACTCTCCTTAAGGTAACACAAACACATACTGTAGTACTCCCGATACCAGTAGTGAATAATCTGCATCACTTGTACCCAAATCTGAACAGTCCATGGATGAAAGCTCTAAAAACCTACTGGACTAAAGTACAACAAAACAATTTGATGTAAGTTACATAACTAGGCATTTTAAAATTAGATTTCTTGTCTTTCTCAGCGAAGATGTATCCCCACAGTTTTGTTCCGATTTACAATTCATTCTGGTGCTAAAAGGGTCCCAACGTTCTCTAAGCAGTTATTCAACAAGTTTGAAATATTAGCAGAATCATTGATTTAAGAAACAGAAAATGAAAGAAAAAAGTTACACTTGAATTAAAAGATGGAGTATTTTAACCACAGCTCTGCTTGATCAGAACAGATTAGGATCTAAACAATAATACATATAAATCAACTATATGTCTGTGTGAGAACGGAGGATCACCTCAGTAGAATCAGTAGTTGCAACCACTCCAACGACCTCGCAGGTTGTGAAGAGGGTAGTATGGATGTAGTTTCACTCTACCCATCTATAGACAGATTTTGCTGTGGAAAAATACACAGATTATCTGTGAGAGTAAAGTATAGTTCCACGAAGTCAACACAAGAGAACTGGGCCTCCTCCTTAAACTAAGCTATGACTGTAGCTACCTGGACAACCATGACTGTAGTATATTTTGCCCCACCAGGTCACAGAAGGGAAAACCAACCATGATCACTTCGGCAGTGAAGAAAAGCATCGCATAGCACTGGAGTGGCTGGACCATACCCATCCAGGATCCTGAGAACAACAATCAGGTCAAAAAATGATTGCACATGCAATAGGGGCTAACATAAGAACCACATAGTAAAGTTTAACAGGAAATCATACATGCAGGTTCAAGGTGCAGCCATTGGTGTCGGTGTGGCTAGCCCCTTCAAACAATCTGAACAATCCACAACTGTTTTGCTTTACTGTAGGTATGTAGATGACATCAATATTCAAGTTAGGACAAACTCTGGTAATTGTAGTGTAGAAACGGTGTGGAACAGAATGGAGAGCACCCAGCATGTAGCTAACTACAGATTACTCCACTCGGCACCCTAACAATAGATTTCTTGTCTGAGATACTGAACTCTGGTTAGAGGCTGTGAACAACAGAGTGCAGCTCCTCCACTCCTATTACATAAAACCCAAAGCTTCTAAATATGTTGTTCACAAGAACTCAGCTTTGTCACAACATGAAAATCAACATACTGATAGCAGATTTACTTAGGATAATGAATTACGTGTCCCCACTATGCAAACTCTATGAAACAAGGAAACATGTACAGAACTTCATGCAATTCTCTGGATATGACCAGAAAGATAGGATTCGGGTATACAGGGGAGCTAGAAAGAAGGTAGATAGCATTATATGTAATGAAACCAGTGGTACCTGCCCTAGATACAGAGGAAAACTGGAATAGAATACAGAAAGTTTGTGATAAAGCAAACAGTGTGAACACAGTACAAGGCCAACAGATATCAGGTAGTGATGTTTGTAGAGGTTACAACACATAGGGAACTAGCCTGTAGATTTAGGAAAGCTCTAAAGGAGACCAAACTCAACATGAAGATCGTTGAAAGGCCAGGGAGCTCCATCAATTCAGTCATGTAGGACAGACCCCTTCAAGATACCACATGCACCAATGAGAACTGCATGGTATGGAAGATTAACACTGGCATTAACTGTAGGACTAGAAATGTATTCTACAGCATAAGGTGCAAAAAGGGTGCTTGTAAGGACAAGAACATGACATACATTGCTGAGACATCTGGAAGCATTGCGGACAATATGATAACAGAAAAAAGCCCTCCATACACTAGCAACATGGAACACTGGGCCGGCTTGATATCTGTATTTTATCCAAGCATCCAAAAGCCCCATCATTCAGACACATACAGGAGTACGTCCTCATAAATGAAACATCCCTTGTACTAAATAGGAAGTACATGTAGAGAGTAGTGATGCCCCTATACCTACAGTATATACATACACAGGTAGATTTGGTAGTAGACTTATGTATGCAAATATATATATATAAGTAGGTAAATAAATAGGTACATAGGTAATATGGACAGACAAGCATTTAGTAAAGCATTTTAAGACATGTTATAGTGTATTGATGACAAACCAGCTAAATTTTGATTTAAAAAGGTAATAACATTTCGTAGTGTTAGAAACAATAATTCACTGCATGAAATATTTAACAAGGAGATAGAATACAAGTTAGGGTTAATTTTAAACCCGCTTACCTTGAAACACATTTGGCAATTTGCAGATCACAGAATCCAAGTTGCTTTGCTTGCAGTAGTACTTGTTTGGGAAGATCACAGGGCTAGAAGACAAATTAGAGAAAGGAATGAAAAATAATTCTATTAGTTCTTTAGTTCCTTTTAGTCACTGTATCAAGGACCAGTTACATATTAAAGTAATTTTATAAATAGATAAAATTGTGTATAAATACATATGCATCTTATCTTTCCATTGGATGAAGTCCTGAACCTAAAATTTGGAGCTTCTCACCAATCATTATCAACTAATCAATACTTCAGGGACAAATTTTCAGTTTTAGGTATTTGGCCATAATTCAATGTGATTGCATGACCTACTAAATATAGCAGCTACCCTCTATCAAGTTACACTTTTTTAGATCTCAAACCGAGGATAGAGAGACAGCTGATTAGAAGCCAACAAAGGTATAAATTTCATCTTAAATATACAAATTTTACAGCTATTATTACATCAGTTTTCTTACTTTGCACATCTATATATTTATATCATTAATATATGAACAATTTATGCTGCTGGTTTTGGTTTCCAATGGACCAATCACTGGGTTAGTGCATTTGCAAGTAATACTACTTTTTCAGTTTTCTCACTAATGTTTACATCCTTTGTTTGGCAAATACACACCTGTGATGAATTTCTGCACACCAAATTTTCCTCAAATGGCAGACCAGCCCAAGGTTGCCTAAAGTGCCACACAAAGAGGCAACCCAAATTCACCTCCATAGCTGCTTTATAGCTGAATGGTTAATGACCAAAATAAAACATTCAGCAATAAATCTACCTCATATCTATTACCTCTTACTTGTTTCAGTCATTTGACAATTACTTGCTGTTGCTAGCACCACCACCATCTTCCTGATTACATGACAAGTTGTTCTGCACATGAAAACCTCTGGAATTAAAAAAGCCCTAACTTGTAACAATAAGAAAGGGCTAGTAGCAGTGAGTACATCCTTCAGAAAAAAAATCCTGCTTCAAATAACTCTCCATTGAACACACACTCAGAATACATGTACATGTTGGTAGAAACTTACTAAGGTAATATTTTACAGCCAAATACCCTTTTTGTTGCCAACCCTTAATTGTACAGGATTTTTTTTTTATTCCGCTTGTCTCCACATGTAGAAACCTACAAAATGTTTTACAGGAGACATAATTATGTCATACACAATTAGTCTCCATTTAAAGACAGTTGACCATCGTAGTTTTCATCAACTAATATCACTCACAAAGCATTGGTCAGCCCAAAACTCCTGTAGAAATGTGCTTAAATTGCTACAGTGCAATGGAACTCAAAACCATCTGGATATGAAACAAATTTTGTAATCACAGAGCCAAATTACAGCCGAGTTGATCAATAAGGTGTAGATTATCAACTGAAGGGTAGGTGGTTCACACTACATTGTTGTGAACAAGTATCTTGGGACATTACAGTTCCATGATCATTACACCAGGTTTAAATAATAAAATTTTTAAAATACATAACTTGTACCAATATATATTTCTTGTACTTACCCTTGTTTGGAATTGTTCCAGCAAAGTATATTGGTCAACAATGACCTTAAACCGATTTAAAAACCACCGATCAATTTTAGTCAGCTGGTAAAGTTTTTCAATGGAATAGCCCTTCTTAAGAGCTGAGGCAACGACAAAGATCCTTTTATCAGTTGGGTTCTGCAGCTCCTGGAAAATATATTGGAAAAGACAATTTAATTACTATTAACAAAATGCTGATAATAAAACATTACAACATAATCGGATCATTTCTATTTCAATTATACCCAAGTGATTTCACAATAATGAAAGAGGAGAGGCATTTAAATTGAGAGTTAATGTTACTTGGCATTATTTGGCTAAGAGACTTTTCTCTTTTGTTAAATGTTCATCAGCTTCTTTTGCTGTTCAGTTGGCTCTTTCACTTAACACGCACTATATATACATATATATATATATATATATATATAGCAGCAATTAGCTGAAACAGCTGAGCAAGAGGATCAAAATACATTACAGTATTAAGTTTTGTCTTTCTATACCAGAATTGAATCTGTCTTGGTAAACTTTAGACTAAGATTTGGGGGAGGGGAGAAATGACTTAATCACGAAAAGAAGGGCAACACAGTGACATTTTTTCGGGTCATCTGCGACTGCTTGGAAGTTAGCTTCACACTGAAGATAGGCTTGAATGTAATGGAGTAGACTTGGCTGAAATCATTTAGTGTTTAGACCAAACTCCTCGTACTATTCTAGCTGCCCAAAACAGTGGCTTTATAAAATAGATAACAAATTAAGTCTACAACTAAAAAATAGGATTGGTCTTCCTGCAGGCTTCACCCCAGCTTCCATTTACTATATTTCATTCACAGGGTTTTGGGCTACTCATGATAGCAGTAAGATTGAAATGAAAGCAAGGAGTTATACAAGCAGGTCTGCACTGATTTGTGCGGATTAAAACCACTAGAAATTTTTCTTTATGAATTTAGTTTGGTGCTTCTTAGTAATGAAACAAATTTTTATCACATTAAACATATTTTGACTTTATGTATTAATGTCTTTCAATGTCTTTTATAAGCATATGCTCTGCAATCATACATCAATCTTGCATTTGTCTAAGTTTAGAGAAATTTCTTCAGTCAAGTGATATAATTCAAAAAGTAAATCAAAATATATAAAAGTTACCTCTTCTGAGGGTTCTTTGTGATAAGGATCAAACCCATTCACTCCTTCATCAACCATCCTCAAAGCTTTCTGCAAAGCTTCTTCAAACTTTCTTCCAATGGCCATAGCTTCCCCAACACTCTTCATAGAGCTGCCAATCTGGAAACAATAAAAGCTATAATAATATCAAGTCTGGATACATTCTATGTGCATTCTCCACCTCTATCCTTTCCTTTATACAACTGAATCTCAACTGGGGTCCATATAAGATTCTGGTGAGTCCGAGCAAGCAAAATAGTAAACGGGGTATCTACAGCAGTATTTTTTTTGGAGGGGGGGGGGGGGGGGGGGTCTATAAAAAATTTTGCTTTCGATATATTTATTGCAAGAAACAACTAGGCTTCTTTCTCTCACATTTTACATAGTTCAACATGTTTTCAACCACTGAAAAATGTTCTCTCAGGAAGTTCTATAGAAGACCTACACATATGAATGGGTGAAAAACAAAATAAGAATGTTGAAAGAAGTATCTCTAAAACTAGTTTTTAATCATTGAATGTCTATGAGGGTCCACTAGAGTAAAATGGTAATCTAAGTGGACCATAGGCAAAAACAAATATCAGAGGGAGATTGCATTACTATGCAACTGCAGGAAACCTATTCCAATTACATTTTCTGTTTCCTGTGAGGCTCACCCAGTTTACATTCACATAACTTGTAAAAAAGAAATTCAAAATATGAAACTATTTTGCTTAGGAAGTACTGAAACTAGTAATGGTTTCTGTAGTTTTAAATCAATTACTGATTATAATACAGCAAGCACTTAAGGTATCAATAAAGGAAACTAGTTAAAATTCCGAAACATAATTCATTAATTAGAAACAATGACTTGTGATGTCTTGGGTTACTGAGTTAAAAGTTCTACTACAGCCACTATTTTATGTTATTAGAGAAAGGAACACAAACGTTTGCTGTCGGTCAATAGAAATATATGTAATAAGAAAGATATCAATAACATGTAAAAGCAAATATTAAAAAATATCAATCAAAGTTTGAAATTATATATCACCTTAAACTACATAATACACCAAGATTGCTTAACATAAAAAGTTCTCTTCTTACCTTTGTTGATACTCGTGAAAATTTACTAAGATCCCATCTGGGTATTTTCACCACACAGTAATCTAGACTGGGTTCAAAGCAAGCAGTTGTTGAGTTGGTGACTGAATTTCTTAATTCTGGAAGAGGTTTACCGAGGGCAAGTTTGGCTGCTACATAGGCCAGAGGATAGCCAGTAGCCTTGCTAGCAAGAGCTGAGCTCCGTGATAGACGGGCATTCACTTCTATGATGTAGAACTATGAAAATAATACAACAATAATAGTAATTTCATTATTAGTCAATAAAACAGTAACGATGCAAAACAAGCAAAGGTAAAAAAAAAAGAAAAAGAAATTAACTTCTGAGAACTGTATATTAATTGTTTTACCATCTCTGCTGAATAAAAAAAAAAAAATTATTTTTAACTAACAGAAAGTCTCTAATTTGAGGAAGTGCATAGTCAAATCATTCTCTGTACATGACTAGTATTTATTTTATCATTTTCTGAAATCACAAAATGCTGACACTTGCAGTATGTGAACTTAATAGGTGTCCAGTCATGCTCTCTCCTATCTGCTATACACCATACATCCTTGCACCACTTTCATCCCCCTTCTTTCCAAAAATCCCCAAACATATCTAACATGACAACCCAAGCCACTCCTATCTTCAGTTATTACAGCCACCTCTATCCCATCTAATCAATACCCGTTCCATTCTTATAAAATCTTCCCCTCTGTCCCCACACTCACTCCAATCCTTTGTATCTTCTCCTCCCTTTTTCTCCAGCTGGAATATCCTTGTAGTTCTTCTACAAGACACCTCTATCCATCTATTATTCTAACTTCTCAACTGGCACAAAGCCACCTCCCTCAATAGTACTCCCACTGTCGAGGAGACTTTATCTTGTCTTGCAAGTTACTTGGTGACCCTGCAGGTGCAACAAAAAAGCACCCAGTACACTCAGTAAAGTGGTTGGCATTAGGAAGGGCATCCAGCAATAGAAACCATGCCAAAACAAACAATAGAACTTGGAATAGCCCTCTGTCCCAAACTATCCAACCCATGCTAGTGTAGTGAGAGCTGTTTGTTTTGGTGGCTTTGTTTTAAACTAATTTAAAAGAAGTCCTCTGCTTGGGTTGAAAAGATTTCAGCCGAAATCATTCTAGACTTTAGCCAGAATTGTTCTAAAAAGTATTTCAGAATTCTTCTACAAACTTCCACAGGAAAGTTATAAAAGCCTGGATTTTTTCCCGATTTTATCTAGTGGGTAGTTTGACTTCTGGAAGACATGTCACTCATTCTCACATTTTGTTGTATTCAAACGTTCTTGCTATGTTGATACAAGACGTTTGCTTGAGCAAGATAAGAGATTCAATTCTTGTCATCTCTATATGACAGATCACTTTTAGATCAAAAAGAATTAGATTTGATTTCCGACTATGCTCATGTTTCTTTCGCATTTCTTTACTGACGAAGGGAGATTACTCTCAGTTGTTTATATGTAATGAATTTAGTAAAATAAACGAGAATCAAATGGAAATATTTTGGAATTGATGTTTTAAAATTTCTCCACAAATGTATTTTGACGACGCTTGACGTTTTACCAACAGCAAGTATGAAAGAATTTATTTTTGAAGGAAAGGCACATTCATGTCTCTCATAACACTTGAATATATTATCTCTGGGGGAATATATTATCACCCACAGAATAAGTTGAAGAAAACCAAATAGAAAACAGAACAGAATACAACAAAGCCAGCATGGAAAACAAATCTTAAATGATGATCTACTAACTAAACCATCTAATAGTTCAATAAATTATCTACAAAAAAAAAAAAAAAAAAAAGACAAGCACATTAAATCACTGAGCAATGAGAATATGGATCAGTGGCTAATATATGACCCCTTGCTTGGTGGGGCAAAAATTAAACAAAAATCTTAAAAACTAGAGAACATTCTGGACACATGCATAACACTTTTTCAAAATCAGGCCATCCACTTTATACACAAGGCACCATTCAACAACTGACAACTACTGGATCAATGTTGAGTGAGGTCTTCATATCTGACTACTTTCTATTACTAACTGCTGTAGTTTTGTGTCTATCAGTGTGTGTATGTGTTGTTTAAACCTCAGGTTAGCTATAATTGAATAAACTTTTGATCCAAAGCATTCTAGCCATGACCAACTTTTTTTTCTTTTTTTTTAAAGGAATATCTAGCTCTACATTATCCAGTGTATCCTTTTCTGCTTAAGAAACCAAAAATCAAATATATCCACTCAAAATTTCCCTTAACTGCAAAAGCAGTTTTATAAAGGAATGTTATGTTTGAAGCAATTTTTTTAAAGATATAAAGTTTAGTGAGGTAATGCGGTTTGCAAAAAATACCAATAACATTTGTAAGTAAATATTTACCATCACAGTTAAAGGGTGAACAGTGACACAATAGTTGTAATTTCTGGAGTGGTATCTTTCTTATCAAGTGGATCACTTTTCTTTTAAAATCTGGGTTAGTTGATATTCCCTGCCCTATCTCTCACCCACCCACCCACCCTCGGCCAACCATCGGGAATATAGGACAGATAGATTGATAAATCAATTAATAAAGCAGACCTACCTCATGAGATTCAGGATTCACAGCATACTGGATGTTACATTCTCCCACAATTCCAAGATGACGTACAACCTTGATAGCTGTTGTCCGAAGCATATTATATTCCTTGTTGGTCAATGTTTGACTTGGAGCTACCACTATTGATTCCCCTGTATGAATTCCAAGAGGATCAACATTTTCCATGTTGCAGACCTAGAAAGTATTTAAAAAAGGGCAAAAGAATGCAAATAATATCAGTAAAAAGAAATAGAATATAATAGTATCATTGTAGAGGTTACCTGTTTATAAACTCTTTGTTTATTAAACACTATCAACCATGGAAGAACCTTTATATAGTCAAATTACATTCCCAGGTGCAAGCACTCTAGTTGTTACTATCACAATGGGAAAAATAATGAACCAGTGATCAACCCTATTTTTTCTCAGTAGCTAGATATTTGTTGTTCTCAATGTGTTTAACGAGAGACACAGAGAGCGAGACTGATGCTGTTAATGATAACAGTTTAAAAAGCCATTTTCCAATGTTCAACTTTGCTGTGGGCCCAAATTTCAGCTACATAGAATCTGAAAATGTTAAATCCAGCTCCTTTTAAGTATTGTATATATTTCTAGTGGCATCAATAAAGAAATTACAAGTTGCATTGGTTATAGCCGATAGATTAAAAAAATTTTTTTTTTCTTTTTTTTTTTTTCAAGAAATGACAATATGGGTTTAGTATTAAAATAAACACATGATGATGAAGATTGTCTTGTTAAAGTATTTCTCTTTAAAACACTTATAGTCACAGAGGAGTCAATCATTGTACCTTCTACTGACTTTTCAATGTCAGTAACTTGGGCAGTAGATAATTTTGCCAAATGCATCGATTCCAGTAACCATGAGTGAAGAATAGTTGAACCTCTTCCTGTAACCAACCCATACTGTCGCCAGTTTTCTCTGCTTTTCTTTTTTTTTCTCCACTTCCAACAATTCAGCTCTATTAAAAGTTTTTGATGCATCTCTGTACTCCCTTCTTCCTTCAATTATCAGTTAATACTCTGGTCAGTTTAAGCTGGTGAACTGGCAGCATCTTTAGCACACCAGGCAAAATACTTAGCAGCACATGCATGCACAATCATCATCATCATCGTTTAACGTCCTCTTTCCATGCTAGCATGGGTTGGACGATTTGACTGAGGACTGGTGAACCAGATGGCTACACCAGGCTCCAATCTGATTTGGCAGAGTTTCTACAGCTGGATGCCCTTCCTAACGCCAACCACTCCGAGAGTGTAGCGAGTGCTTTTACGTGCCACCAACACAAAGGCCAGTCAGGCGGTACTGGCAACTGCCACGCTCAAAATGGTGTATTTTACGTGCCACCTGCACAGGAGCCAGTCCAGCGGCACTGGCAACGATCTCGCCCGAATGTCTTTACATGTGCCAGGAAGGCGACGCTGGGCACAGGTGCAGTATTCCTAAAAATGCTCGGATTTCTAATCCTTCATCCATGTATGTAGGAAACCTCAAACTCTTTTTCTTTTTGTCTTATATTCTGCATAACAGTTCATTACTGCAGCAAATACTTCAAAAGAAAAAAAGTAAAAAAATAATCTAATGGTCTTGTTTCCTTGAAAAGACTGTGGCTAGGTCTAATATCTTTCTAAAATGAACTAAGAAAAACAGTTTTTAAATTCTTACTAGATCCAGCTACAAAATTCTTTTTTTCATTATTGCTATCAAAACTGTTGTCAGAATTTCTTCACCTTTAGACAGAAATATTCAATTCATAACCATACACATGGCATAATTACCAAGTAAAGCAGTTGTTTAGAAATCATAGTAGCCAGGGTAAGAACAGGTAGAAAGAAGTTCAGAAGGTGGCACTTGTATTAGAACTGTGATGCTGCATGGTAGAGAGTCATTGGCCTTGAATACAGAAGTCTCATGAAGATTAGAAAGAAATGAAGTGAAGAGGCTATAGTGAATATGTAATGTTAGTGTACATGAATGCCATAGAACAAATGAGCTGAGAGAAAAAACTGGGTGTAATGGGAAATAAGTGTAGTGTAAAAAGGAATTTATGCTGGTATGAGCATGTTATGTATATGGTCACTGACTGTGGCATAAAGAAGCGCTGAGTGCACGGAAGAGGGAAACCAAGGAAGACTTGAAACAAAATGAAGACTGGTCTGAAGATGCTGCATCCCAAGGATAAATGATAAAGGAATGGATAGTTTGGCCAATATGCTGTGTTGCAAAAGACTACTCATGTCATAACACATTGAAATGAGGGTAGTGTTTAGAGGCTGAGATATTTTGTAAACTGCCAAACCTATATTTGCTGCGTCTTCCACTTTGGCATTCTTGACACTTCATTCACATCTCACTAAGATCTTAACCTCTCTAATGCTAGTGCCACAAAAGAAGCACCCAGTACACACTGTAAAGTGATTGGCATTATGAAGGGTATCCTGCCATAGAAACCAAGCTAAATGATGAAAGACCACCAGTCTATAAGAATAAGATCCCCAAATGAGAAATTACTTGGACCATGACGACCAGTCTAATCCATCCTAGCATGGAAAGTGAATGTTAAATGTGTGTGTTTGTGCAAGCACAAATATGCGTGTGTGTAAGTACATGTGGATAAGAAGTTCACTTTGCAACCACATGGTTCCAGGTTCAGTTCCACTACCAGGCTCTTTGGGGATCTTCTACTGTAATCCTGGGCTGATCAGAATCTTATGAGTGGATTTTGTAGCTGGAAATCATATGACAGCTTGCTATATATGTGTGTGAGTGTGTTTGCCTTGATATCACATGCTGATTGTAAACAAACATGACCATACAAGTGGTGTTACTTGCATTGCAATCTCCCATGAAAATACATCCAACCATTGCACTATTCCTGTTTAAAGGACCACTAGGACAGTGGTTCTAAACTTCTTTTTTTTTTTGGTAGCACCTCTTTTTAAGTAGCCATTATGCCTAGCCCCCACCTAAGTGGCAAGTATCATGGCTAAACAAACTTAACATGGATGGTAATTTAGTGGAATAATAAAAAATTAATAAAGACAAAAGTTGTAAATTTGTTTTATACATTGCAAGTTAATCATTTCTCTGTGCATGATGAGATCATTTTATTTTAATAATCATAACTAGTTTTCTCGTGCATAACATTACTACTATAATAGGTAAAAATTGAATAAGTTAATTTTATTACTTCACTGTCTCCTAAAGCCTAATGCCCTCCTGGGGGAGATACTGACCACATTGAGGACCTTTGGACCAGGGGAAAGACTATCTTGCTTAGAAGTGGTGACAAGAAGGGAATTTGGCCATAGAAAATGTGTGTCAGTAGAATCAAGGAACAAGGTTTGGGTGTGTGCACACACACACATACATACATTCACAGGCATACATTGGATGGGGGCTTCAAAATAGCATTTTATGGCTGAATGCTCTTCCTGTCACAAACTCTTAGCTATTTTTCATGTAAGTAATTTTTTTCATCCTACTTGTCCTTGAAAGTGTAGAGCAGTAAATATGGAATGTGAACATCACCTCAACTTTTTGCTCAGGCAGTGACTGGTGAAACTAATGAATGCTAACATCCTCTCACATAATAGGTTTCTGTACAGTTTTCAGCTACCAATTCTGCTCACAAGCTATTGGTTCACCTGGGATTATAACAGATGACACTTGCCCTATGTCACACAGTGGGATTGAACCTCAAACTACAAAACTGTGAAGCAAGCCTGTTACCACAAATACACACACAGAGAGAGAGAGAGAGAGAGAGTAGAGATGAAGAGGAAGTGCAAGCTAGTGATAGACTTGCGAAAAGGTGATTTTTTTAAGAAATCAATAGAGCCACTGGATTTAATATTTAAGAACGTTATTACTCATTATTGAGTGAAATTGTTGAATTTCAACCTAAGTAGTTTTGAAACAGATCCCAGCTAATGCCAAGGTGGATGTTATCTAAGAAAAGAAAAAAATTTCAGTTAAAGTCTTTTGGGAGTTGATGAAAAACTTAGCAACAATGTAGTCTGCTGTTAATTCAGTGAACACATGATATCCCTTATATAAACTGCCTAGTCATAAGATATTGGTAGTAATGGTGCTGAAATGGTTAGGAAAAAAAATTTGTTTTTAGTTATACTCAGCCTATAAAAAATATTACAAAAAAACTGGGGTTTTTTTTTTTTTTTAGTTGTACTCTGACAAGTATAATATATATATATATATATATATATATATATATATATATATATATATAAGAAAGCAAGAAAACTCAGATCCAGTTTCTAAAATTAGCTACCATTTCCTGCCACTCCCACTCCACACGCTATTTGCTTAACTTAAGCTACAATTCATAAACTGGCAAGATGCCCATGTTGGTTAATTACATGTTATATCCATCAGTCCAGCACTTTTAAATAATTTTAAGTTACCAACTACAGCATCATTCAACCTCCCACTTACAGCTCTCAGTAATCAAATTTAATACAGACTTCATGACTCAGATGGCACAAAACTGCCAATACCAGCCACACATTACTCAATTTGCCATTCAATACCATACATTATGTGAACTATCCCAACCTACTCTTCAAATGAATAATTGAATGAATAAGAACAGGAAGGTTGCATAAGTTAACAAACAGGATAAGGTACAAGTGAATTGAGAAAATAAGTAACAATGTTGTGAGTTGCGTGATGCTTGAGTGTGTGTGTAGGATGAAGTATATTTCAATCAGATATTATAATAAGATATGTTTGGTGACACTGATACAGGCATGTTTGGCAGTATCTATTACATTTGGTAATAATTACATATTTGGTTACACCAATTATACACATTTCTTTTACTTGTTTCAGTCATTTGATTGTGGCCATGCTGGGGTACAACCTTGAAGGGTTTTAATTGAACACACCAACTCCAGGACTTTTTTTAAAGCCTAGTGCTTATTCTATTGGTCTCCTTTGCTGAACCACTAAGTTATGGGAACGTAAACACACCAACACTGGTTGTCAAGTGGTGGTGATACACATACAACAGGCTTCTGTCAGTTTCCATCAACTAAATTGACTCACAAGTCTCTGGCTGGCCCTAGGCCATAGTAGAAGACACTTGCCCAAGGTGCCATGCAGTGAACCATGTTGTTGGGAAGCAAACTACTTATCACACAGCCACATCTGCATAATGTCTATATGTCTAATGATACTTTATGTTGAGTTTTAGTGATGTGTTACAAAGAGGTTCAACAATTGTATGTAAAACAGGTAGTGAAGACTAAATGTATACACATTAAAATGGACATGAGTGTCTGATGTACAAGTAGGTATGGATTAAACAGATTTGTATAATAATCAGTTCAACATTTTCTTAGAGCATTAGCTTTATCAGTTAGCAACTTGTACCAAATATATTGGTTTATGTTTTTAATTTGATACTTCATTGGTATGAACTTAAAATCCTACTAAGTGTTTTGCCATCAACCCCTTGGCAAGTAACACATTAGATTTACTGCAATCAAAGACCTTGGTATGCACAGTCCTGTTGCCATAAAATTGTATTTCATATTACATGCAATATTTAACAATACTTGACATACATATTATTGCTTATCATGCACAAATTAAAAACAATTTCTATAAAATAATAGCTAATATAAATGTTGGTCGGTTATTTCTCCAGTTATGCCTTACAATGTACAGAGAGTAGGTGCAGAATATCTTATGGCTTTCTGAAAAACACATTTTAAGCACCCAGAAATTTGTTAAATTGTAATTACTATATGTATGCCCTATTTCCTGATATTACCCTAGTAGCAAAAGTATACTTCTAAAGTTGTTAGTCACATGACAAGTAACACTAATATCAAATACTTGGTTTGAAATGCAACAAAATTCTGCTGAGAATTAGAAAAATATAAATACAGAGCAACATAATAATAACCTTAACCAAAACCAAATTAGGACATTTAAACTTGAATTAAAGCAAAATACTTAAAAAAGGGTAAAGAATAAATCAACTTACTGTAATGCAGTTGTTGTAGGCATCACGTACAACTTCATATTCCACTTCCTTCCAACCTTTCAATGATTTATCAATGAGGACTTGACTGGTGTGTTTAAAAGCAGTGTTAGCCAATGCTTGTAACTCATCTCCATTAGTAGCAAAACCTGAACACAAGCCACCCAATGCATAGGCAGCACGTAACATTACAGGGTAGCCAATTCGATCAGCAGCTTCAATAGCCTGAAACAGATTCAGATGACAAATAAAATCAAATACAAAAACAATATCTAATACACAAAATCTAGGTACTGGACTACATGATTCTAAATTCAATTCTTGCTTCAATGAAGCTTTTGAGTTTTATCACTGCATAAAATATCCAATTTCTTGTATCAACTTGCCAAACTGACAACAGGTCCACCTCACATTTTATAGGTGAGTGGCTGGATAGTGTTAGACAAGCTGTGAAAGTGGTTGCTTACCAAAAGATGGCTGTAAACTCCCTCTTGCGGCCAAGTAACTTGGCCATCCTCTTCCAGCTTAAGAAAAATGCACTGCAATGTACTTTAGAACTGACTCATCAATCACAAAGATCATACCGTGTATTTCTTGCAAGATCATGGATCCATACCACCAAGGAACAAGCCTCAGTAAGGGTTTTATAGAAAACTAGTAGCTACCCATGCATGCAAGTTCCCTATTTCCACACCACCAATTTTGTTCAAACGAAAAGCAGTGGCCAACTGCTTGTCACCTTTCTAGACTCTTTAACAAGTCCATCAATCTACCTACTATAGACTGGTACTTATTTACTGACCTCCAAAAGGATGAAAGACAAGCTTGACCTCAATATGATTTGAGAATAGAGTGCAGAGAACTGAATCAACATATCACAGGGAATCCTATCTGAAGTGCATATAAACATAACAAATACAGTTTATTTCACATTTATTTGTTAATCAATATCAAAATTATTTGATGATGACCCAGGATTTCATATTAAAGAGACTGGTATATTAATAGATTAATAGAGAAAAACAGCTATCATGAAATAGTACTCAAATACAGCTTTAAGTTGTGAATTGACTGTTTCTTAATAACTTCCTGGTTTCATTGATAAACCAGTTGACAGTTTTAAGATTGTAGCTCTGTTAATGCTCCCATACTTTTTCAGATATACATAGAAAAAAAACCTGCTTCACTTTTCAGCTGGCTTTCAAACAGCAAAATAGCTGAATCTTTACAACAGATTCATATATCCATGTGTACACACACACACACACACACACGCACAAGTATGTGTGTATCTGTATGTAAGCCGGTTTAAAATTAAAGTGAAAGTAAGTTGTGTTATAAGTATTTCATTTGGCTACTATGTCACAATATATATTGTTTGACACCATGCTATTTGGACATTAGCATGAAAGTGAACATACACAAACTAATTATTACATTCTGAGATTTTATACACACACATTTATACATATATATATGGTGCTCCAACATGACTGTAGCCGCTTAGTTGAAACATATGAAAGAAAAAAATATGTATACACACACACACATTCACATCTATAACTGTATGTACATACATATGTACTTTGTTTTAGCCTTGTGCCAGCTATAGATTGTATAACAAACATAAAAACACTGATTTCACCAAACACCTATTAATTATTCATGAACATTTAACTGGTCACATAACTTACGTAATGAAAACTAACATCTAATACAGAATAGGATTTAAATTTTTTATCTGTGTATCTACAAAATCTTCAACTCGGTTTGATTACAGTCAATACTCATGGTAAGTAGAAAATATTTTCACATTTTGCCTCTTCTATAGAATAAACACATTTCATTTAGTCTGCATTATTTCTAACTAGAACTGGCTTAGAAACAACTTGCTTTTGAGTTACTTATTCACTAATATTTTCCTGCCAATATTTGCAAATGTAATTTAATACTAGTTGTAATCTTATGTCTCACAGAGCACATGTTGGCTTTGAAAATTTAGAGCTAATATGGACTGGACATTGATAAGAGAGTAAATTTATTTATTCTGAAAGCCAGTTTTTATTGCACCATGTGGTTTTAACAGAGATGTCTTTGTTGTAAGTAGTCAGCCCAGGTCCTGAAGTAACACTGAAGTTGTAGTTTCTCCCTCTCATTCCAAAACCAGTCTTATATGAGCAGTACCCTTCATCCTGTAATGAAGCCATAAAGACCTCAAAATATATCTTTAACTCTTCTATTATTCTATATACATCTAAAGAAGAAATTTCAACTTGGAAATTAGGAGGATGAGGAAAAATTTTAATGTATAAGGAATCTCCAAACAGATAAGGAATTGACAAGATTTTAATCTTTGAAAATTAACTTCATTCAATGACTGTTCCTACATATTGGCAAGTGAATTGACAATTCTGAAGATAAGAGCTCTAAAGACAATGGAATACTGGCTTGCAACATACTATCTTCTACTTAATCCACCAGTATCACAGCAATTTCAAACCTCACTAACCAATGATTATTATTTTAGTATTCAACTTACCGCTTCTACAGTGTAAGCTGCTTCACTTGGTGGTACTTGTTCATTAATCTCTGCCATGTTGTCAGCAAATATTTTCCTGTCTTCAGTTCTCTCAATGGAATGTACTTGAGTACCCAAAACTTTGACACCATATTTCTCAAATACACCCAGCTTGGTCAACTCAAAGCCACAGTTCAGAGCAGTTTGACCTCCAAATGTTAGAAGAACACCATCAGGCCTTTCATTTTTAATCACCTATAATGAAAGACAAGATATATCACTAATATTTAGACAATTGCAGATTCTTCAGATCAGACCTGAAACAAAGCCGTATTAAATAAACAATAACAAACAACTACTATAATTCATTTCTCTGACGGATCTGCCATGAGATTTGTAAGTTAGAAGACACATATTTTATCAACAAAGACAGGATCTGAAAAAAAAAAAAAACAGGAAATACTACAGAGTTGAGTTCTGATTTCAGTCAAGATGGCAGATATAACAGGTGGATAAACAGTTTCTCTTGATAAGACTCTACTGCCATAGTTTAGCAATCAGTCAACAAGAGATAGCTAAACAGACTGGAACATCACTGAAGATTGTCTTCCTTTCCTAACACTACTCTGACTGAGCTGAACTATAATTAAAAGTGTTCCAGCAATGACAACCCAATTTTATTTTCATACAAAATATATCTAGAGCTATACTATTCAATGTGTTCTGCCTTGCTTAGGGCTTCATTTGATGGAAGATTTAGTCACAAATTCTGGCAAGAGACTATTTAGGCCACACCTGACAAAGTTAATTTGGCAGATGCCATCCCTCTTAAAGCTATGTGTATCAGAACATTTCAACTCAGTATCCAAGAGCATCAAATGCTTGCCTATTTCCCAGCACTACAAAAGTAAGCCATACCTGTCTTGTGTTACTTATGTACAGGTAATTAACTGTCAACTGCAGTTCTAGATAATTATAAAATTTTCAGTTAACGATAAACTTTATTAGTCACTGACTAAAATTGTATTTTTTTATCACATGATAAACTTTTAATGAGAAAAATAGCTGTCATAGATGAACAAATTAACAGCACAAAGAACTTACATCTGTGACATAGTCTGCAGTGATAGGGAGGAAATACACTTTATCAGCCAACCACTTTGATGTCTGTACTGTTGCAATGTTGGGATTGATTAGAATGATCTGAATACCTTCTTCAGTTAAAGCTTTGATAGCCTGCAAAAAAACAAACAAACATATATACTGATTAGATTCATGGCTTGGTTGACTGATCAAGCAATTGTTGACATGCTATTATCTGTCAAAAGTTCAACTTTTACTGCAGCCAAACCATTCTGTTGTGGTATACGGAAGCAGTGCACAACTCTGCTGGCTTGAGATTCCACTCCCACTTAAAAGACGATAGGGTGTGAATTTGAAAGAGATGGAGAATTGGCAGCAATTACTAGAATCTGAGTGACCACATAAAAACTTTGTTAGCTTGGTCACTTCACTGTTCAAGTGATTAGAAGTAAGATCACCCTAATGAAAAACAATTGCTCTATATCAATAAAAAAACTTGCAATTATTATCATCATGTCTTTCAAATTAATTTTATTTTTTTAAACATTTTTTATGCATATTGCCATTTAGAATTTCTAAACAAAGCTAATTGCTCTAAAGATAAGAAATGCATAGATTTTCATAAAAAAGAATTTACACGCAAAAGAATAAAAAATATTTAATCTCTCACTTGTCCCAGCACGAACAAAGGACTGTAAAATAAAAATTTAAAATATAAATGAGATAGGGTAGTCAAAGGAGCCAGGAGCTTGTTTTTGACAGACAAAGGATAAATAGATTTTTAAAACAGCTTGTGGTAGATTTGATTGCAAATTTAGATAGTTGATACTCACACATATCTTTATAGGTCAAAATCTTCATCATATTTTTCCATATTTACATGGACTAGACAAATGTACCATATGGAATACCACTTATCTCAGTCTTGTGACAGCTCATTTATATGGCCCAGCATCCTGAGCTTTGACTTCTTTTCCCATGTCTTCTACTTGTATACAGCATTTTGTACCCAGTACTCACTCTAATTCAGAAAGTAAAGGTAGTTTATCTTGCACTACCATGTCTATCAAAACAGAGTCCTCTTGATAATAATTTCTAATATTGATACAAGGCCTTAAATTTGTAAGTGTAAGTAGATTGGGTCAATCCCATCCATGACTGGCAGGGGAAGTTGGACAAGTCAAACAGTGAGTTATATGTCCTACTGCTTTATCATCTAACACAGCAATGGGAAAAACTGCCAATCGCTTTTATTGTATATAGCATTTTCATTTTTAACAATTTTTACAGATGGATACCTATCCTATTGCAAACCATTTTACAGAATGCACTGGGTGCATTTTATCATTAGTAGTAAGATATAATGATTTGTGCATAGCAAAGACTGGTTAGGACAAAAAAATAGAGTAGCAAACTTTGAATACACTTTTGCCTATCAAGAGACCCCATTCACTCCTTCTTTATATCAGAAACTTCCTGTCAAACTACCCATACAACATATATTCACACAGTTCCCTTCATACCAGTCTGTATATGCACTGGTGTATCCCAAGACACCAGTAATGTCTACCACCCTCTTAAAAAAAGAAAAAAACTGTGTCACTAACATTTCAATCAAGATTATACTAATCTTCATTTTTCTGCACAGCCAGACAATGTAAGCATCTTACAACAAATTCCATAAATTGAGATTTTCAGAGCATTCTTCAAAGAGTTTAGGACAGCCTCATCTCTTAACAGCACAAATACTCAAGAGATCTAAGATGGTCAGAGAGGAGACTGGTGAGATTGATGTGGTTATTGATCAGTTTGAAAATGTGGACTGACTGAAGTCCAGCAGGTTGTACATTTGGAGAGGAAGGGGAGTCAAGGCTAAGTGCTTAATGCACAGTGTGGAAAGTACAGTTAATACATAACAAAGAGTTTTGTACCTCAAGTGTTTTGATTATGAACACAAATACAAAACTTCACAATGTCAAAACTGCAGCACAAAGAGTAAAGTTTCTCTTTCAAGTAACCAAATACTTCAACCCTGATCAGCTGTTAAGCTACAAAGGTCATAGTACTGCTACCAACACAGTAATATCCAAGACCCCATCCAAAGAAGGTCATTCATCAATACACTACATTTACTCGTTTCTTCTCTCAGCCTTTTATATAGTTACTAAAACTACCTCTGGTTCTCTGAACTAGTTGGTTGCACAATCTTCCCACCACACCTATTTGTCTTTCTTTGTCTTGTAACCCTTTTTTCTCACTTCCTACATTATACATGAAACACACTTAAATGCTCGCCCAGGATGTATGCAATCTTCTGGATTTTACTTTCAGTCTACTTACATTCATGCTGAACATTAACATTAATCTCACCATTCTCCTCTCTGACCATCTAACATTTTTTTTAAATATAAAATCTTGTTGGCAGCTGGGAGATTTTATTTATGCATAAACACATACATACACACAAACACATTACACATCTATATAAGGAGTGCATATTTTTATAACACCCTCAAGCATAAATTGAATATGTCAGGTTTTCTCTCCTGTACAACGAAATCAGCCTTACATAGATAGATAAACTTATAACCAAGTCCAAACAATAAATGCACTATAACAGTCACACATCATACACAAATTATGTTACACATCACATTATACTAAATGTAACATTAGATGTGAAATCACATCCTGAAAATGACTGACCTGTGAACCAGAGTAATCAAATTCTCCTGCTTGCCCAATAGAAAGTCCACCTGAGCCGAGTAACAGTACCTTCCGGCAAGGAGGCATTGGGTTACAAACATAGTTTAACTTCTGCCGAATGCTCTCACGTATAGAAAACCTATGTGAAAAGAACAGATTAAATATTATGCAAAATTGTTATAAACAGTTTTCTACAAAATTTGGTAGGGGAGAGATGATCAAAACAGAATCTGGTATGTGTGTGTGGACCAGCACAGAATTTGGTAGTTGAAGGTAGAGGATTTTTAGGTGGGGATCAACATATAATTTGGTGTTTTCTCCTTTACAGTGGCAGAAATGAATCTAAACAACCAAATTCAAGTGACAACAACACTAAGTACCAGCTCCTAAGGGACCATTTAAGGGCCTGAGAAGCAACTTTATTTTACCAGAAAGTTGTAAAAGACTGAGACAAAAGGTATTGAACTAATAAGTGAAGGGTAAATATTCATCTCTCCGTCACTATGAAGTTTGCATAATTAATGCAAATATATTCTACCCCCATGTCAACTCTGTTGTAGACAATGCAAGATAAGAATATATCTTGAGCTACAAAAGGGTATTTTATAAGAATCAACACTACATGAAATGAAACTATCTGGATAGGATACCAGCCTCTTTCAAGAAACCTCAAATAATTTAGTACCAATTCCCAAGAGCTAGATGAAGTAAAATTTTCAATTAAAAGCATCCAACTAAACAACCACAATGAATTTGAACTGTTAGTCCAGCATCATATCCAATTGGCTATTTAATTTTCACCAACCATAAAAAGGACCAGGGGTTGGCAATCACTTCATCACTGTAAACAGCAAGAACAAGTAATTCATAGTCCCCAAGCTAAAGTCATATTTATATATTCTTAAAATTCTGCTGTGAGGAGTTGTGGTTGATTTCAAAGTAATCTTTTAGTTTCAGTGATACTAAGCAAGATTTAACTCAGAATGAAATCAATGGAGTAAGCCAGATATCCTTTTCTACTCTAGACACAAGGCCTGAAATTTTTGGGAAGGGGGCCAGTTGATTAGGTCGACCTCAGCACGCAACTAATACTTAATTTATCGACCCCGAAATGATGAAAGGCAAAGTCGACCTCGGCAGATTTTGAACTCAGAACATAAAGACAGACGAAATACTGCCAAGCATTTCACCCGGCGTGCCAACGTTTCTACCAGCTCGCTGCCTTGAGTAAGCCAGATATCATGAAGCTTCCAGTTCAAAGCTGTCATTTGCACCCAAACAAACAATGCTGCAGGCTTGGTATTGTTAAATAACTTGTACAGAAACAAAGTCAAGTATTATATTTACAAAATCAGTTTTCATCTTATCTAATTGCTCAAACCAGACATGAATGATTGAACATCACTTGCATACACATACAACCAATTGTTTGCAGGCACACACTAACAAATACACATATACACAATGTGAAGTGAACTACGTCAAAAGAGGAGACAACAAACATTCAAAATTATTTTCCCCTTACTTGGCATGTCCAGCTTTCACTGCACGTACTTGTTCCACAAATACATCAAACAGGAACTCCAAATCTTCAGGACCAGCAGTGTGTTCGGGATGAAACTGAACACTGCAATACGAATGAAATTAATAATAATAATAATAATAATAGAAAAAAACAAACAAAATGAAACATCAATGGAATAGTAAATCAAAAGCCTCATTAGTGGGTCACTAACTTTCTATAGTGCTTTACATTGGTTTATCCATGTTAGTATGACTAGATTAAATTACTGTTGCTTTTAACGAGTTAGGGGAGTTAAATTAATTACCAATTCAGATACACTGATAGTTGTAAATAACCAAGCAGGCATTTAACAGTTCATCTTGTCTACATTGTTACACAATTGCGTGTGTGGAGGGTGTTAGAAATAGTTTGTCAATACAGTTAGATAAATAGTGTTCAGTATGTTGTCATCATGTCCTAAACATCAGGTCAATCAATTTCCTTTAAATTACATCTGTCTGTGAGAAAGAAAAAAAAACAAAAAAAACATTAAGTAATGTTTAAGGTACACTAGATCTGAAAATACATGGCTGGAATGATTCTGGTCATGAGTTTGACTTGGGAGTAAACAGCAACAACAAACCATGAGCCTTATGCTAGAAACAAAATCCATTTAAAAAAAGAGGAAGGACATATTAGATAGCATAGACTGATACACAAAAGTATAAAACGGTTGTGTTCAAAACTTACCTATGGCTAAACTACACCAACCCCAAAGCTGACTCTTACCTGAAAAAAGGTTTAGTATGATGAATAACACCTTCATTTGTTTGATCATTTTCATTAATGAACAATGGAGACCAGCCATCTGGCAATGTTTTAGCATCTACAGCAAAGCCATGGTTCTGAGTGGTGATGAAGCATCTACTGGTGTCCAAGTGAGTGCAAGGTTGATTGTGACCACGGTTACCATACCTGCATAAAAAATAAAAATATATTAAAATAAAGCACATTGTCCAATGAATGAGAGGTACTCGTGGACCGGTTACACCCCACATTCGGATGTGCTTTTAATGTTCCACTGATATGAGTGACAATCAGGCAATACTGTCATCGGCCACGTCAGAAATTTTGATTTTCATTTCACTTGCCTCAATAGGTCTTCGCAAGCAAAGTTTATTGTCCAATGAATGAGGGGTATTCATAAGTTGGCTGGTTACACTCACTGGCATAGGCCACGGGCTATGGTCTCACTTGGCTGATCGGGTCTTCTCAAGCACAGCATATCTCCAAAGGTCTTGGTCACTAGTCATTACCTCGGTAAGGCCCAATGTTTGAAGGTCGTGCTTCACCACCTCATCCCAGGTTTCCTGGGTCTCCCTCAACTGCTAGGATGCAACACTTTTTTACACAGCTGTCCTCATTCATTCGCAACACATGACCATACCAGCACAGTTGTCTGTCTTGCACACCACATCTGATGCTTCTTAAATCCAACTTTTCTCTCAGAGCACTTACACTTTGTCGTGTATGCACACTAACATTACACATCCAGCAGAGCATACTGGCTTCATTCCTTGCAAGCTTACACATATCCTCAGCAGTCACGGTCCATGTTTCACTGAACTATAAGTGCTAATTGCTGCCAACATAAACCATCAAGAATTTCATTGAATTCCAGACTTTTTCTTATATAAAAGTTTGTTTGAAACCATGTGAAAAGATGGTATAAGAACATGGGAAAAGTCTTCACTTAAATGAGGGAAGGGCGTTGGCTTAAAAAAAATCTTATTTTACGAATATTGATACTTATCATGAGTGGGGTGGCTGTTTTGAGAAACCTAGTTACCCCATCTCTCTCTCTCTTTCACACACACATGCGTACAGATAGATATAATTATAAAACAAAATGAGTGTTCATATGTGGAGAGTCCAGGTTTTATGATGTAAAATGGACAAAACATTCCTACCATAAACACACACCTTAAATTGGAAACCATCTATTGCAGGTAAAATTCTATTACTGACACCTGATAAAAGAAAGGAGACTGTGAAAAATGCTCAGCTCAGAAACATCCACAACTACCATTTTATCAAGAAATCTCAATCCCATGTCTAAACATATGTGTGGTGCCTAGGCAATGATATTTCTCAAATTGCACCCATCTTGGACACATTAAATATGTAGTTCTAGATATGCAATGCCTAAAAGGATGGGGTGGTCAAGACTTTGGTAAACAGCTTTTCTTTTCAACAGTACTTCAGATAAACAAATGAATGAATAAGTGGTAGAAAAAAATTTGATATACATGAAAGTACTATCAACCTACTTCATTTTATACGTTTTTGCTCCTATGGCAAGTGAGAGCAGTTGGTGTCCCAGACAGATTCCAAAGATAGGTTTACACCGTGGATCATCAATCAGTTGCTTCAAGTTATTAATAGTGTCTGTGCAAAGCATTGGATCACCTGGACCATTACTTATGAAAAGACCATCATACTCTGAAAACATAAATATACAAGAGATTAAATGACTAAATACATAAATTTATAAAAACATATGCACACACATGCAACAGCTGCAGAGGATGTTGAGCTATTACACATTAAATCAAGAGTTCAAATCTTATGTAAAATTCTAATTTGGGTAAGTTCGTATATTACAGGGGAAAGGCTCAAGCAAGCATAGAAAAGTGAACTTTAAAACGATGATGAAATGAAGAAAAGAAAATTTTCTCAAATGAAGAACATTAAACTTGCAAAATTTACTGTATGATTATTAGAGTCTAGGATCACCATGGAGGTCATATTTGTTACTTCGGGCTGGTTTCATTAAATGAGTGAAAGAAAAATTCCCTTCTCGGAATTTCTTCAAGGTATTTGAACTAGACTCCTTGAAAATAAATCGCTTACTCTGACTACTGCAATCAATTAGGCATGTGCCTTGGAAATTACTAATATCAGTTCACAAATTTATGATTCTTCATCAATCTCTATTAATCTCCCTGTAGCTACAGCGAAACAAAGTGAAAAATCGAAAACGTCTTCAGGTGTAAAAGGGAGTGAAAGATTAAAGGAAACTAGTACAGTGGCTAGTAATACATCAAAACGTTAGACCTATTGTTATGGGCCAACGAAATGCTGAATGTAGGAAATGCAAGAAGAGTGGTCATTATTCAAAAGTATGCAGGTCTAAATGCTCAGTTACTGCATCCATTCAAACTGGTATGCTCGCTTCTGTTCTTTCTGCATTGAACATGACGATAATGGAAATATCTATAAATGAATTTTCATTAAAATCTCTCTTAGACACTGGAAGCTTAGAAAATATTCTTTCAAAATCTGTGATTAACCCTCTTCGGCTTCCTACTTCATATAATGGTACTATAATCGATGGCTGCAGCTAATTTAAAGTTGTCTATCAAAGCATGCTGCAAACTAAATATAACTCTTCGAGGACAAAAGTATCCTGACATTCAATCTCTAGTACTACCCGACTCGTGCACTGATGTTATATTAGGAATACCTTTCCTCAGTAAGCACTCTTCTGTTAAGATGAACTATGGGGGACCACATCCAAACTTAGAGGTGTTCCTTAACATCTATCACAATAGAACCCCCTCGAGTGTTCTCTCGTCTAATACTAGATTGTAAACCAGTGATTATGAAATCCAGAAAATTTTAAATGTTGGATGAGCAAAATAATCTCTTTTGAATCAAGCTATTGTTGAAAGAAGGCATCATCGAACCAAGCAATTCACCATGGACAGCTCAAGTACATATGGTTCAAAGCAATACATAAAAAAAACACTAGTTATTGATTTCTCAGCTACGATAAATATTGAATTTCCCTTGCTGAATCTAGATGATTTAGTAAACAAGATCTCTAGTTACAAATACTATAGTCGTTTAGACTTACGTAGCGCATATTGTGTAGTGCTCCACAAAGACACTAAAATTTATATCACATTCAAGGCAAATGGATGTCTGTATCAGTTCACACGACTTCCTTATGGATTAACAAATGGTGTTGCTTGTTTTCAGCGAATTATTGACAATTTCATAAATCAAAATAAATAAAAAAAACTAACACTGTCTAAAGAGGCAGTTGATGCCATCAAAGACCCGACCCACGAATATGACCGCAATTCTAAATGCTGTAAAGATGCGAATTGACAATAATATGCTGTTTTCAATCGAAACAGATGCATCCAATGTGCCTATCACCACTACGTTGAACCAGGATGGCTGACTGGCTGCCTTTTTCTTGCATACGATCAACTCTTCCGAAAAGCACCATTCAGCCATTGAAAAAGAAGCTTATGCTATTGTTGAAGCGATAAAGAAATGGTGCCACTTCCTCATGGGTCGAAGATTTACCTTGGTAATACCAAAATCTGTGGGTTACATTTTCAACACCCGTCATCAAAGATAAAAAATGAGAAGACTGAAAGGTGGAATTTAGAGCTTATGCGTTACCAGTATGACGTACAGCATCGAGCAGCTTCATTAAATACCGCTGCTGACACACTTTCAAGAGAAATTTGCTCTTACTTCCCACACGGACTTTTTGAATTACATAAAAGGTTGTGTCACCCTGGAATCGCACATATGGTGCATTTTATCAGAGTTCGTAATCTACCGTATTCTGTAGACGATGTAAAAAATGCTATTTCCCGGTGTTCTACTTGCCAGAAATATAAACCACAATTCTATAGGCCTGAAAATCAAGAGTTGATTCTTGCTATGCATCCATTTGACAGACTAAGCAAAGATTTTAAAGGTCCTCTGCCATCGTCTCCCTTAAAATACACTTATTAATAGTTGTGGATGAATATTCACGATTTCCTTTCGGTTTTGCCTGTAAGGATAATTCTTCCTCTACTGTTATTTCCGGTCTTACGTCTTTGTTTTCAATCTTCGGCCTTCCAGGGTATATACATTCAGATAGAGGTTCATTGTTAATGTCGTCAGAACTAAAGTCATTTTTACATTCCAAAGGTGTCCCTACGAGTAGATCTACTCCATATCACCCAACAAGAAATGCTCAAAGCAAGTATTTGTTGGTTCAGTGTGGAAAACTATTACATTGTGTTTAGAATCTAGAAACCTACCTGTTTGAGTATGGGAAGTTGTCCTACCTGATATGTTACACTCAGTTAGATTGCTGCTATGCATCGCTACAAATTGTACTCCACACGAACAACTATTCTTGTATTCACAAAAATCCATTAGTGGTACAAGCATGCCTACGTGACTTACTAAACCTAGTCAAGTACTACTCAGAAAGTATATTTGTAATAAGGATGAACCTCTGGTTCAAGAAGTAGAACTACTGGAATCCAAACCATATTATGCTCATATCAAGTATCCAAGAGGAACTGGTATGAGCTCTGTGGGTGTTGAAACACCCACAGAAACTTTTAACTCTGAGACAACTCCTATATTTATAAACAATCCCATCACATTAGAAAATGAAGAAATTCATGATGCCGCCCTTCACCTGTTGCCGAACCACTTCGGCGTTCACACCGTGTAAGACCTCCAGACCGTTATATGGGCATTCTTAAATTTTGAACTGCTTGTCAACTTTTTTTAGGTGGGGTGAGTGTTGTGATTTTGCTAGATTTGAACCTGTAAGATGGAGCGTTGTATCACTCTACATAGCAGGTGAATATGTTCATTTATTTGACATTTATCAAGTGGACTCTTCCTTTGTGAAGTACATTGGCTTGTGCCAGATTTATAAATTACTTGTTTTAAAGAGTATTAACATTTTTCTTCTAGTATACTTGTAAGTAAGTAAAAGCCAAAGTTCACAGTTAAAACTGGTTTACTACTTTATTGGTACAAACATACGTACATACTTAGTTACTTGCATACATACTTATATACACATTTACTGTTTACTACAATACTTTGGTTCACTACAGCACTAATTACCACACTATGTAATTTGCCTTAAACTTCATGTAGTCCCTTTTCATGCAACAAATCAAGTTCCCCTCAAATCACACTACTATCTTAAAATAAGGAAATGCACACTGAACAATATAATCTGACATACAAAAAAGACAGTAAACACAATGCTACTGATGTCATCTTACTTAGGCTAACCTGGAGCCAAACAACAAAAGCAAGCACAAGTATACACATACACAACTGAAAAGCTAGCACAAAGCCATACAAATACAAGCTAACAAACCCACATTCTCTCCAAAGAAATTCTATGTTGAATTGTATACCTGTAAACAGAGCTAATATTCACCCATAAAATCTCCATTCATACCGAGGCATGCACTAATTGCAACATATTGTGCTGTACTTTAGTAAACATTGCATGACAACAAACAGTTAATTGTAGGATATTCCTAGTGTGCTGAACTCCTTGGCCATTTTTAATTATTTGATCAACAATCTCAATGCCACATACATACAAAAGAAGAGTGATTGGAGTTACAACAAACTTTCTTTACCAAAAATCTTCAGTCACAGGCCTCATACTGTACTGTCTCAAACTCCTCTTTGCAATGTGCAACTTACATTTGAAAACCAGACAACCTCTATAGAGCAGTTCAGCCTGTTAGAAATAGGAGCTAAATCTTCAAACTGCATCTACTGTCTTAAACAACACTGGATTAATGTACAACAAGATACATTTCCAGAAAGAAAGAAGTCCAAATGGTCATGGCTGGAATGCCTCAAATCATAGGCCAAACAGCTGAGTTGGAGTAACAAAATAACCCTTCCACCAGCCACTTCTTATTAATTGCACACTTTCTTTCAACAAACTATATTTCACACAATCCATTATTTCTATATAAACACGCACATATATAATTATATAGTATTGTTAAGAAGGCTATAGTGAAATTACACCTAATTGCATAATGTTGAAGTTTGCACTGCTGTGATGTAAAGTATAAAAATTAAAAAGAAAGAAATCACACATGTGTTCCAAGTTTACAATATGGTGCTTTGTTTTGTTTTCATTGTAACCCATCTCATCACCTTGAACAGCAAAGACACAATCACTGCCCATATCAAGGAAACATTGCAGCCATCTCCACTCATCAACATTAACAGTATATAATTAAAACCCTTACAATCATTTCAAATGCTAAGCCTCACCATCACTGAAGATCTCTCCTAGCAAATACACATTCTTAAAATGGCAAAGAGTGTCTTCTTGCAGGCCAGAAAATACTTCAGTTTGCAAATTTTTACAAAACTCAAGTGAAACCCACAGTGGAGTACTGTATCCACAACTGGGACAGTGCTGCTACAAACACACATACCCTAGACTATATCCAAAGAAAGACAGCACCTTAACTAAATGGTATGAAGTTGTTCACCAATACACTTCAACTTCTAACCTGCAGATGCAGTCACCTGTCATATGGAGTTATTAAGTCGGCTGTAATGATAATACAACTAATTGTACAATGACACAGCCTACACCAGTATATTAGGTAATAAAGAGGTTTTTTTTTTAAGTATCAGGCATAACCAGGTCTTTATTTGTTGCTTGTTATCCTCTTAATGAACATGTATGAATATTCTGTGCAATACCGTTAATGAGTGTGACCTGCAGTACAATTGCAATCGAGTTGTTCCTATTTCAGTTCACTTCACAAATCAATAACTGAGTAAAATATAAATAGCACAAAACTGGTTTTTCTCTAATACGTATGCAAAACACATGCATATACAAGGGGGGAAATCAGACAAACACATATACAGTTATAAAGGAAGCTTTGACTTATATAGATAGATCATTACAAGCAATATTACTGTATAAAAGGGCAGCGAGCTGGCAGAATCATTAGCACACCAGGCAAAATGCTTAGCGGTATTTCGTCTGCCTTTACGTTTTGAGTTCAAATTCCGCCAAGGTCTACTTTGCCTTTCATCCTTTCGGGGTCAATTAAATAAGTACTAGTTACGCACTGGAGTCGATGTAATCGACTTAATCCCTTTGTCCTTGTTTGTCCCCTCTGAGCAATAAAGAAATAAATATTACTGTATAAAAACAGATGATGGATCTCATGATTTCAACCAGTATTTCAGTTTTTCAATCAGCTTTGGTACAAACTCAATTTATAGTGTAAGTAGCTCAGTATTCCAGACACAGAGCAACAAGGATAGACCTTTGGATTACAAGTACAGTCCATTCAATGGGCTTTCGGTTTCCATCACTTTTAAATTAATCTATTAATTATGTATCTTTCATAACATAATTATATAATGAGGTTTATTACAAATGAAACAGCCATTGAGCACAACAGAACAATATGTGAAATTTATACTTTTCTTCACTAAGTGCAGGTATGGCTGTGTGATTGAGAAATTTGCTTCCCGACAACATGGTCCAAGGTTCAATCCCACTGTGTGGGACCTTGGTCAAGTGTTTTCAGCTATAGCCCCATACCAATCAAAGCCTTGAGTGGATTCAGCACGTGTATGTGTGTATATATATATATATATATATATATATATATATATATATACACACACATACATGTATGTATCTGTTAGTGTGCATGTATGGGTGAGTATGTGTGAGTATGTCTTGACACTGCAATAGTCGTAAATGAGTATCCTTTATTTTTCATATTCCATGGAAATGTGAAGTTTGTCGAAAGGGCATTCAGTTGTAGAAAATCAGCTACAACAAATTCTGTTTGACCCATGCAAAGAACGGATGTGAAAACAATGGAAAGGTGTGTATGTGTGTGTGTGTGTGTGTGTGTGTACACACAGACACACACTAATTCACATAGTGAACAATGGGAAGTG
Organism: Octopus bimaculoides; assembly: GCF_046866305.1. Taxonomy (NCBI): domain Eukaryota; kingdom Metazoa; phylum Mollusca; class Cephalopoda; order Octopoda; family Octopodidae; genus Octopus; species Octopus bimaculoides. The sequence continues at coordinate 83,182,863 of NC_142931.1, read as the reverse complement.
CCCCTGCTCTAAAATCACCAATCCTACTCAACTAGATGAAATAGCATTATCAATACTACTTCGGCAATGTGTGCATATGTGTCTTAAAATTGTAAAGTAAACAAATATTCTAAATGACCTCATTTGTTAATCTATGAACGAGCCAGATATCCAACTAAACATACAAGCACACACACATAATATCAGTTCCAAAACCAACAAACACAACCCATTAATAGATTCATGAACCACCCACACAAACAAGATATGATACTAAAACAAAAAAAAAAAAAAAAAAGGATCCAGAAACTAGTTTTCATGTTATTTCCTTCACTCAAACGTAATTATTCAGTATCAATTATTATGTAGTAAAGGTGGTGAGCTGGCAGAATCGTTAGCATGCCGGGCAAAATGCTTAGTGGCATTTTAACCATCTTTACACTGAGTTCAGATCCCACCATAGTTGACTTTGCCTTTTATCCTGTCAGTGATCAATAAAATCGACTAGCCAAAATTGCAAGCCTTGTATCTATAGTAGGAAGGATTATAATTATTATGCAGCAAATGTAGTGGATTGGCATAATCACAAGAGTTCTGCAGAATTTGGGTATGGATCTATATGCTCTGATTTCAAGTCTGCATAGTTCAACTTAGCCTTTTATCATTCTATAGATGACAAAAATCAACATTAAAATGGCCCTGAATATGAGGCCTTGTGCACATGTAAGAAATTATTATTATTGAGGCAGCAAGCTGGCAGAATTGCTGGTACACCAGACAAAATGCCTAGTGGCATTTCATCCATCTTTATCTTCTGAATTTAAATTCCACCAAGGTTGACTTTGCCTTTCATGCTTTTAGGGTTGGTAAAATGAGTATCAGCTGAACACTGGGGGTCATGTAAACGACTTATCTCTTCTTCCAAAATTTGAAATCATCATTATTGTAATTATGGGATAGGAGAGGCAAAAATGCTTTTCAAGTGTATTCGTTATTTCACATTATTAAATGTAGCCTTCCTTCCAAGAATAAGTTATGATTTGAGGAAAATTTTGCCATTATGTCTAACAGTTTGCTCTTTTTTTTTTATACTTTAAAAGGTTCTATAGGGGAAGACTGCCTACTACTAAAATGTTCCCTCTAAAAAATTCTATTGGACAATGATTTGAGTTCAAAACCTGCCTGGTGATATCTAAACTTTCGTTTAAATCTTCCCAGGATCAACAATTAAAAGAAGCAATCAAACAATAGAGTCAATATAATTGAATATAAACGTGTTAGAAATTATTAGAAGTTTCATCATATTTACAAAATTAATATCATTAGTTTCATAACTATCAAAGGGTAAAAAGGATAAAAGGAGACAAACAATAAATGTACAGGTGAAGGAGTGGCCTTTTTGAACAAGGCAAGGAAGAGATAAATCTTAAACAAAAAGATTGACAGAGTAAAAAAGGCTAGCAAAAATTTTACAAGGAAATTGCCCGAATCTGTCCAACTGAGCAGACCTGAGAAGGTATTCCAGCTCTGACTATTCATCTTTCCCCAAGATAACATTTTCTTGTGTCCTTTCTTCTGAAACTGAGTTGTGATTTGAAGGAAATTTGACTGCTATTTCTAACACTTTGCTCTTTTTTATACTTTAAAAGCACAACAGAAAGACTGAACTTTTGTTGAACTTGCCTACTTCAGGAATGGTCTTCCCTCACTTTGTTCAAAGCCATAACAATTACTTTGACATATAGTTAATTATGTTGTATAGTATTTTACAAAGTACTGTTTTTGTAGTTTGTTTGATAGTCTTCTGTTTCCCTTGTTTCCATGATCCTGAGACTATTTCAGAATGTATAACCTCAAGTCAGCTCTGATCTAAACTAACCCAGTTGTGGCCGACCCATCTTTTATTCAGACACTACACAACTTGGATAAAATTATTTAACATTGTTTTTTCTTTTTGGGGGATCATAAGGCCTAACTTAGGGAGTTTTAGCTGCTCTTTCTAGCAAACTGAGTAACCAGGTTGGTGTATTGTGTTTAAGGTTACCAGAGATGAATATAATGTTGACTATTTCAGCTATATTGTCCAAGTTACATTTTAGTCATTTAGTTGTTTACTGTTATATTTTGACATGGCCTTGCCAGCTCCTGTCAAACCGTCCAACCCATGCCAGCAAGGGAAACAGATGTCATGATGATGATGATTTATGTACTGCAGTGTGTTTCTGTTTAATCTTATGATCAAAAACAGTCTAACCATAACCATCATGTCTTTTTCTTATAACTCTTAAGCATTCAGATTACTCTATCACATATAATGCTTATTTATTCACATTGTTTTGAATGCATCATGCATTATATTGAAGCTTCAAGATTTCAATGATGTGATGGTTTATTTTTAGAATGATATTTGTAGGCTAGTTATGAGAGCAGATCTGGCCTGCTTGATTATAGAACAGGTAGAATATTTGGGCCAGATAACACTGGTTTAAATATCATTATTATCCAAGGTAGTAGTGCAGTATGGTGAAATGGCTGAGAAGCTTGCTTCATATCTACAAAGCCCTAATTCACTGTATGACATCTTGAGCAAATGTCATTTTCTATAACTTCAGATTGACCCATACCTTGCAAATGAAAGCTTGTCAGACAAGATTGTACTTATTCACACACACTATATCACACTGACTCTGTATGAGAATTATGCTAAAACCACACGTGTCTGCAAAATGTTCAGCCACTTACATATTGATTTAGGAGCAGGAAATTCAGTTTATTGGGACAAATCCATACCTTACTAAACAACAGATCCACTACCACCACCACATTATCTAAGGTGCCCTTCCTTTCCCAAACTGTTAGCATGCGATTTGAAGGAGATTTAGTTTCCTAAAATCTTCATACTAATCAATATCTTTGTGTAATTAATCCACAATGATTTTATTTCCAATGATATGCAAATAATGATGAAGTTGAGGAGGTGGCCAGAAGAGAATTGGCAGCGTGTTGACCACACTGTTGGAGCAACTAGCTCAGGTGTGTAAAACAGAAAGTGATGCCTGAGAAGGAATTATAGGAATTAACTAGGTAACTGTGAAAGTGTTGGTGTAAGTAATTTGGAATATAAACCTTGATTAGCATTATTGTATGATATTCTTATGTTACCTGTATTGTTTTGTTATTGCTTAACCCTACATCAGCACTGATTGGATAGACTATATGATCAAAGGTGCCAGCTATGACAATATAAAGTTTCTGCATGATGGGGTACATTGTCCTGTATATCCTTCTTTTTAACATAGTACACGAATTTCAGGGAATTTGGCTGCTATTCCAAAACAGGTCAAGCAATTGTGTAGGGGCTGGGTTCCATCTAACTGGTAAAACCTCACTCACTGACATGCTACAACTACTGGCATAAAGTCACACTGGTTCTTTTTCGGTGCATCTTTTACTATTTTAACAACTGCTTATCTAAATACAAGCTCATTTAAATTATATAGCTCTCCTCCTTTTGTCAGCCACTATGTTTCATGCAACACTCAAATACTTTGCACAAACATTCCTCTTCCTCACCACATATTCCCGATAGGCATTAACTAACAGAAGTTCAAAGGAAATATCAACACTATCCATCTCATCAGCCTGGAAGGACCTCTAAAAATAATAGTGCTGCCCTTTGCTTAAATATATTTTTGAAAAGACTCCCCCACAATACTCAGGTTTCCTATCCATATTCTGAGATGGATATCTCAACCTACCTGTACACATCATTGTTTTAACATCCACTTTTCCATGCTTGCCTGGATCAAATGAGATTTGTTCAGGAAGATTTTCTATAGCCAAATGGTCTTCCTGTTGCCAGCCCTCACCTGTTTCCAAGTGAAGTAATTTTTATCCATTGGCTGGACATGCTCTCCTGGAAGCTTGGAAAAGGACACAGCTTGTGTGACAGCAACACTTGTTTACAACAATTACACAATGTCAAGACAAGGAGACACCAACAGACATACAATAGGCTTCTTCCCGTTTCCATCCACCAAATCCAATTACAAGGCTTTGATCAGCCCAGGGTTATAGTAGAAGACACCTGCCTAAGGTGCCATGCAGTGGGACTGAATCTAGAACCAATTGGATGGGAACCACAGAGCCATGTCTGCGCTTGATGAAATAAATCAGTAATCAATCCATGCAGCTAGTTAGAAGTTACTTACCATCTGGTTTCACAGGGTAATTCCATGGTACAACTTTCACAGACACACCCCTCTGAGTCAAACAACGAACCTGGTTGTATTTCATCCCACAATCAATAGCAACAATTTTCAAGTTCCCTTCCTGGTTGTAAACCACAGGTTCCTAGTATGGATAACAAAAAATGTCATGTAAATATGCATTTGCATCCCATTAAATAATCAGAAGAAATATGTCACCCAATAACAATCACAAAGTTAAAAGTTTGTCTCGAAAGCTAATTGCACAAATATAACAGAAATCATTGATGCTTAGCAGGACATCAAATATAGGTCACAGATTACAGCCAAACTTCTGGTTACATTCAGAAAATGATTGTTGTGATCAACAACAATAATAATTACAATAATTGAAATAGAGTTTTTTTTTCATGGACAGCAGGAGTGGCTGTGTGGTAAGTAGCTTGCTTACCAACCACATGGTTCAGAGTTCATTCCCACTGCGTGGCACCTTGGGCAAGTGTCTTCTACTACAGCTTCAGGCTGACCAAAGCCTTGTGAGTGGATCTGGTAGATGGAAACTGAAAGAAGCCCGTCGTATATATGTATGTGTATGTATATGTTTGTCCCCCCAACATCGCTTGACAACCGATGGTGGTGTGTTTACGTCCCCGTAACTTAGCCGTTCGGCAAAAGACACCGATAGTATAAGTACTAGGCTTACAAAGAATAAGTCCTGGGGTCGATTTGCTCAACTAAAGGCAGTGCTCCAGCATGGCTGTAGTCAAATGACTGAAACAAGTAAAAGAGCTCTTCTCAGTTATGCTTTAACACTTAGTAATATTATACAGTATTGTGAGCAATTTGGGTCCTAATAAAATATATTCTGAATTTTAGCTGTCTAGACTGTTATGCAGGCATTTTACACTGATGCAATCATAGACAAGTTTCCTTTAGTTTCTTTATGTAAGACATTTGTTTTTCCAGTAAATGTACCTCCTGTTGTTAACCTCAACAATAAAGTCACAGTTAGACAAACAGGTTTGAACAAGAGACTAAGGTTGCAATCCAGTTCAAATATTCAATTGCAACAATGAAAATAACTTGGCATTATTAACACAACAACTAAAGTCTTCACATAATACTCTATCTAGTTTTAATCTTTCTTACTTTTATCAAACTGAAAGATGAAATTCAAGTCAATCTCAGCAGGATACAAACTCAAAACTAAAACCTGTCAAGCATTTAGTCTGATATCATGTCTGTGCTAGTATTTGTACTAAATACACAATAACATGGGTTAGATGATAATTTAAGTGTTAACCAGCCTTTCAACCACTTACAACATTTTCAGACAGAAATTTTAGTTTACAAACCTTTATTGATACTTGTTCCACCAAATGCTCTCTATTGGGGTCACTGAATGCCAAAATACTGGGATCTGTTCCCTCAAGAATCACCTAAAGAAGAAAAAGAAAAAAGGTTTTGTTGTTGTTTAACGTCCGCTTTCCATGCTAGCATGGGTTGGACGATTTGACTGAGGACTGGTGAAACCAGATGGCTACACCAGGCTCCAATCTGATTTGGCAGAGTTTCTACAGCTGGATGCCCTTCCTAACGCCAACCACTCCGAGAGTGTAGTGGGTGCTTTTACGTGCCACCGGCACGAAGGCCAGTCAGGTCGTACTGGCAACGGCCATGCTCAAAATGGTGTATTTTATGTGCCACCTGCACAAGAGCCAGTCCAGGGGCACTGGCAACGATCTCGCTCGAAAGTCCTTACACATGCCATGGGCACAAGTGCCAGAAAGGTGACACTGGGCACAGATGTCATAACGATTTCGCTTTCGCTTGCCCCAACAGGTCTTCGCAAGCTGAGTTTTGTGTTCAATGAAGGAGACGACGTTGGCATGGGTGCCAGTCGTCGAATTTAGTTTGATTTCGATTTCACTTGCCTCAACAGGTCTTCGCAAGCGGAGTTTAGTGTCCAATGAAGGAAAGGTACGCATAAGTGGGCTGGCTACACCCCTGGCAGAGGCCTTGGATTTAGGTCTCATTTGGCTTGCCGGGTCTTCTCACGCACTGCATATTCTTTTAACTTAATCTAAATGCAATCTGTTTTGCTTACTGAATCAAAGCTATTAAATAAAATATATAATATTATATTTTCTATTTCTATTAGAATAACACTATGTGCAAATAATAGGGATTGATCAACAGTGCATCATTTGTTCACATGAAAAGGCTATGTGATGCTATCTCATCAGTAAGGCCAAACATTGAAATTTAAAAACACTTCCTTCTCATGAGAAGGAATTAAACAAAGATTCACACAGCAGGTTATCAAGAAGCACTTTGCCTTTCTGCTGTCCCTGATCCCAGATGGGACCAGATCATGGCAAGAAACTCAAATCTAACTCCCTCCTTCACTAAAAGCCAACCACATAGAAATGGCTATTCAAAAGGTGTTGATATTGGTGGTGCCACAGCATGACCACATCCTTTAGACTGAAATACATAAAATAAAAATAAAAAACAAAGAGTCAATTATATCAATCTCAGTACTTGATACTTTATTTTAATAACCTCTGGAGGGCTGAAAAGTATAATTGACCTTTTGAACAGAGAACAGAAGCAGCAAGAAGAAATATTGCACGGCATTATGCCTGATGCTCTTACTATTTTGCCAATCCATGAAGCTAACAATAAAAATAACAAGAAATACATATGAAAGAATATTTTCACTAGTAACTGCAATCAAAACAGACAAAGAAGAAAATATAGTTTAATCTTTTAGATGCTGACATTAAAATTTGGATGCACAAGCATTGCTAGTCAATCTGCTACAAAGATCTGCACATCACAAATAGAACGTTGAGTAATTTCAAACCAGACATCCTTTATTGGTGTAGTAACAGCAAGACATCTACATGTAAAACTGTAACACAAAGAACACATGTTCTTTAAGATTTTAAATAGAAGAATGACTGAGGTACATTCACTTGGCACAGTAGTATTTATAACAAATGCCTATTTATAGTGTATACTGCAGTGTTGCAATGTTTGCAAACATATCTGATTATGAGTTTACTTGATCAGGGATGACTTGGGGTTAAACAACTTGTGATAAATGTTTATTATGATAATGTCATAGAAATGGAATAATGAAATTAAACAAATACAAAGTAATAAGGATTTATACTCAGCCCTCTTTCTCAGAACCAATGCTACAAAAGAAACTTTCCATATCTAGTACATAGGCTGAAAGCTTCATTTTTCAATGAAAGGAAGCCCATCACAATAAGTTATGTATATTTTCTACTATGATAGTTAGCAATACTTTAATCAAAATAGCACCAGACAGCAGTGAAACAAGTTGCAAACTGCCCACCATATTAATATTGATTCATGATAGAGGGAAAAGGCCTTATATTTTATGGAATGATAATTCTCAATTAAAGCAAATGCATATTTAATTGATACTTATTTATTAATTGAAAGGAAAAGGGACTGCTACTAAACAACTCCAAGCATTTTGTATAATGCTCTATCACTTTTGCTAATCGATCATCCTTGTTAATATTAATCATTAAAGCATGGATCACAAGATACATCTTGACAGGTGCAGTCATGGCTGCCTGGTTGAAAGACTTGTTTTCTAATGCAGTTTCAGTGTCTTCTACTATAGCCCTGGGTTGACCAAAGCCTTGTGAGCAGATTTCATAGATAGAAACTAAAAGATCTGAGTGTGTATGTATGTTCATATATATATATATATATATATATATATATATATATATATATATAAATTAACAGAATGAAATAAAAAATCCAAGGCTGCGGAAGTTTTCAGAACATTTATAAAGAGGTCTTACAGCTGTTTCCGGGATATTCTATATATCCCTTCAGAGACGGTGCGGGAAAATGTTTAAGTAACAGTTATTCTAGATATGAAATACGGAGGGAAACACAATCTTTCAGGATGATAATGCACTAATTCAAACAGCTAAAGCTGTTACTGAATGGCACAAGGAACATTCTGGTGAAGTTGAACATCTTATCTGGCCACCACAGTCGCCACATCTCAATATTATTGAACATTTATGGTGCATTTTAGAAAAACAAGGAGTTGATATCCTCCACCATCATCACTACAAGAACTGGAGACTGTTTTAGCTAAAGAATGGACAAAAATTCCTTTTATATATATACTAGCAGTATAACCAGACGTTGTCCGGGGGTGAGTTATTACGTCATCTACGATAAGTCTTGCTAGGTGAAAATTATCTAAAAAAGAAGGCCTTACAATGAAAAAACCCTTATGATGTAAATATGTTCATAATTCAAAAGACGATGAAATTAATATGGAAAGTCTGAAGGCTGTTTTGTGTAACGTTATTAAGTGTACGTAAATTTCATCCGTCTAATTGGCTATACAAATGCTTGTGCAAAGCAACTTTTTGCACTGCCTTGATTATACATAGCAGGGTAATTCCTTTTCGTAGGAGGTAGGACGGCAATTTTTGATGAAGCAATTGCTGGCGATCTGTTGCTACACAGTTCTGCCAGAATTCTATGAGATTGGGCAGTAGATGATGATGCACAGTTTTGCATTATGTTCAAAGTAACTTCTGGAATGTGGTGAATTGCTGCAGTCTGTTGCTGTCTTTTTAAACCGGTTGCTTTCTTTCCCCAGCAAGCTCTCTTGTTTGGAGGTATAATCTATGTACATATTAAACAGAACAACAAAAGTTATAACAGATGGGAGGGTCGGTAGTTTTCACATTTCGGTGATTTTTCAGATTAACACCCGCACGATTACATAACCCTAACCCTCATCGTAACCTTGACCCAAAAACTGTAACCAACACCCGAGTGAAAATCGTGCGGGTGTTAATCTGAATAATAATAATAATGACCTCTGCAGATCAAACTCCCAACCCACAACAAAGTCTTAAGTGTATATACATATGGGCAACACACACACACACTAAATTAAAAAAATGACAGGTATTTGTATGTATGTGTGTATTAATGTGTATTCTGTGTCTATATATGGTAGTAAGTAAATGCGTTTTAAGAAAGATATTAAAAAAATTCAGTTTGTAAGGAATAAATGTTTGACTGTCGATCGTATTTGGAAGAGAATGACAGATATTTATATGTATGAGTGTGTGAGTTCAAATTCCACCGAAGTTGACTTTGCCTTTCATCCTTTCGGGGTCTAAAAAATAAGTACCAGTTGAACACAGGGGTCAATATAATCGACTATTCTCCACCTGCCCGAAGCCGCCGTTGTGTGAAAAATTAAAAATAATAATAATAATGACCTCTGCCGATCAAACTCCCAACCCACAACTAAGTCTTAAGTGTATACATATATGGGCAACACACACACTAAATAAAAAAGATGTTAGTAATTAAAAGTGTTTTAAAAAAGATTGTTAAATTTTCAGATTAACACCCGTATGATTTTCACTACAGTGTTAGGGTTAGGTAGGTAATGATGCGGGTGTTAATCTCAAGATTTACGAAAAGATTTTCAAAAAAGACTCAGTTTGTAGGGAATAAATGTTTGTTAATCGTATTTGAGAAAGATGTCTCGCTGGTAAATGACGGTGTTAGAAATGGAAAGTAAACTTATAATTCCCGCCAATTAGAATGAGGTCATTGGTAACCATAGGTACATATATATGTGTGTATTTACGTATGATTGTCAGTGTGTCTGTTTATTTGATTCTCCCTCTCCTTCGTTTGTCTGTCATTACAGTATCAAAATGTGATTTGATACTGAAATAGTTTTTTTTTTCTCCTTCCTTTCTTTTTGTATTTGTTGTTGAAGTTTTCGTAAAGGTTCGTAAGAGGAAGTAGGAGTTGAAAGGATTTGTATTAGAAAGAGGAAATTAGATTTTATTACGGAGAAAATGTTTACTGCTGTAGTTTTATGGATTTTATTCATTATTACGAAATTTTTGGAGTGAAAAAATGACGCAGTGACCTAACAAATTGTATTTAGAATATTAATTGCGAGTGTTTAATCGAAGAAATTTTGAATTGTGTAAATGTATGAATTTTAAACATACACACACACACAGAGTAGATTTGCCTTTTATAATATAGATACATATACACAGACACACACATATATATATATATATATATATATATATATATATATATGAGAGAGAGAAGATAAGAAATGGAGCAATAATTAACAATGAGAAGTGGATCACTGGTGTTTAAAAGTCGTTGTTTAATTGTATTTGGGACCATTTACAGCTGTTTCTATTTATCAAATCAGAGTAAATTTACATTTACCTCTTATGTTTAATAACTAACCAAACTATCTATTTTAATCTACGTAGTACACTAGGGAATTAATTCCATATAATAAATTCACTTGAAAGCTAGACTACTGACACACTTACATGTTATAATTTCTATTGATTTTAATAATTTTTATGTAGTTTTCAACTCTGTTTACTATTCCTTTACATAGCCCATATGTATACACTATGTCATACAAACGTTAAATAGCATCCTTAGTTTTTAACAAGGGCTTCCTTTGTAATCTTAAACTAACTTAGAAGTCACAAATTACCGTTACTTATTACTAATAACAACACCGGATATCCCTACCAGGTATAACTCCTTCAACCAACACTGCCAGTCAAATAGCCACTGTCCCCACTTACTGCCACACGCATCTAATGAAGGAATCTACAAACATGTGGAACTACACAAGTCACTAAAATGTAAGCCTAAAGATTTAACGAACTCTTTCTTTTTCTTTGCCTTTCTTTTCCCTCTAATCATTCTGAAGATGTTTATTAAATGTAAATTTACTGATTTGATGAACAGAAACAGCTGTAAATGGTCCCAAATACAATTAAACAACGACTTTTAAACACCAATGATCCACTTCTCACTGTTAATTATTGCTCCATTTCTTATCGTTTCTATATATTAAACCACGGTTTTACCTTTAAATTACCTACTACCATATACCTTATAACTAGGACTATACATAGTGAGTTAATACACCAGGAGTGCTTACAGATACGTCTATCACTTAGATGGTTGCATAACCTCTAACTTATATCTTGTTTATATATATATATATATTTAGATGTGTGTACATTTGTATCATCATCATTTAAAGTCCGCTTATATTTAGATACGTGTGCATGTATATGTGGCTATCGGACGCCGACGAATGGAAATAACCCTGAAATCTGGATCCGTTCGTGCTGCAGATGTTGGTGAGAGGGATAACTACCCTTGGCAAACAGGACACAGTCGTGTGTCGATAAGCCAGCTGGAGGAGATGTCCTCCTGGGGCTAAAAGCAACAGTAACATCCACCCCTAGGGGTCAGCCACACTTAAGTGGCAATATGCTACACTTTATCGTGCAGTTACTGTTAATACTTCATTTAGAGAATTAACATTGCTATATATATATATATATATATATATATATATATATCGTCGTCGTTTAACGTCTGCTTTCCATGCTAGCATGGGTTGGATGATTTGACTGAGGACCGGTGAAACCAGATGGCTACACCAGGCTCCAATCTGATTTGGCAGAGTTTATATATGTATATTTAGATATTTGTGCATGTGTGTGTGTGTGTGTACATATATATTTAGATATGTGTGCATGTGTGTATATATATATATATATATATATATATATATATATATATATATTTAGATGTGCGTGTGTGTGTGTGTACATTTATCTATATTCACATATGTATGCACCAATACATGTATATATATATCATCATCATCGTTTAACGTCCGCTTTCCATGCTAGCATGGGTTGGACGATTTGGCTGAGGACTGGTGAAACCGGATGGCAACACCAGGCTCCAGTCTGATTTGGCAGAGTTTCTACAGCTGGATGCCCTTCCTAACGCCAACCACTCAGAGAGTGTAGTGGGTGCTTTTACGTGTCACCCGCACGAAAACGGCCACGCTCGAAATGGTGTCTTTTATGTGCCACCCGCACAAGCCAGTCCAGGGGCACTGGCAACGATCTCGCTCAAAAATCCTATATTCATGTCTGTTCACTTATGAGTGTGTGTATAATTAAATATACATGTATATATGCACAAACAGAGTGTGTGCATGCAAAATTGTTCCACTTTTGAATTAACATCCTCCTTCCACATTGACATGGTTAACAAACTCTTCCGATACTGATGTAATTAGGTGCATTTATATTCCAAATACACGGAAGCACAAAAGTGTGCGTGTGTGCACACGTGAATATATATTAAGATATGTATGTGCGTGTGCACTATGTATCTATACTATAATGGGAAAAGCCGCTTATTAATTAGGTATGCTTGGAGGCGCAATGGCCCAGTAGTTAGGGCAGCAGACTCGCGGTCATAGGATCGCGGTTTCGATTCCCAGACCGGGCGTTGTGAGTGTTTAATGAGCGAAAACACCTAAAGCTCCACGAGGCTCCAGCAGAGGATGGTGGCGAACCCTGCTGTACTCTTTCACAACTTTCTCTCACTCTTACTTCCTGTTTCTGTTGTGCCTGTAATTCAAAGGGTCAGCCTTGTCACGCTGTGCCAAGCTGAATATCCCCAAGAACCACGTTAAGGGTACACGTGTCTGTGGAGTGCTCAGCCTCTTGCGCATTAATTTCACGAGCAGGCTGTTCCGTTGATCGGATCAACTGGAACCCTCAATGTCGTAAGCGACGGAGTGCCAACAAAATTAGGTATGCAACAATTACTAAAAGTACTAAAAGGAAGCAATTAATGGGTTGACCGTCTGGAAATATTTTTTATAAATTCCTGTTCTAAGAAATTTCCTATAATTTCGATTACTCAAGTTTTTTGAATTTTTTGAACTCCAATTTCTCGCAAATTTAAATATTCACTGCATCCAATTCACAAATTCAAATATTCATTGCATTCACTGCAGAGTATTCCATTCTCATTTGCAAAGTCTCTCATTTTCTCTAAAGTTTTCATTTATTATTTGGAAAACCAACAGTTTATTCTATTAATGTATACGTAATTTATTAATTTATTGGATGCACTCTGTACCACTAAACCAATATGCACACAAACAAGTTGCATGAGCGACTTCAACAGCGACACACTTGCGCACACACACATACACACAAACGAAAGGCAATGAATGTGTGTGTGTGTGTTTGCTGTTCACTGACACAATTTCATGCTGCATTACTTTTGCAAAGTTTTGTCAATGAACAGGTTGTGGTTTCAAAAGAAAATATTTTGACACAAATGAAATTCTAATGTTGAAGTGAAACTGGTACTACTTAAATACAGAGGTCCCTTAATGGTATTACTTAAATACAGGTGTTACATACAAAACATTTTAAATGTATGCTGTGTGGACATGTAATGAAACCCTAACCAACCCTAAAACTAACCCTCCCCTTCATATTGTTACATAGATGCATTGGGACCTCTGTATTTAAGTAGTGCCATGAAATTAACGGTTTCTGTGTGTTCTTGAATGGCTTACAAACATCTATGCTGTAACTGTTTTTGTTTCAGCACATGATCTCAGATCAAGTCACTTGCTATGCAAGTACATCTCTGCAATCTTTATAAATCACTGTGGATAAATGCCAGCAACGACCTTCTCAGGCTCTCCAATATTTTAATTGCTAAACAGAAACAATTGAGGGCAGGGAGTGGGGTTGTAAAAAATTCTTAATTTTTCAAATTTTCTTTTTTATGGCATATGAAAACTTTAGAACAGTGCTTTTTGGGTGCCAGTCACATAGCACTGGCATCAGCAAATGTAAATAATAAAGAGATCAATTACCTTTCCTAACATTGTGCCTTTGTCTCGAATCCGTTTGGTCAGGGCTCTGGTGTCAATACCTGTGAAAAGAAAAAAATCTTAGGACAGACTCTTAAAAAAAGGCACACTGGACAATGTAATCTGGGTCACACCTTTCCTGAAGATGAGAATGGGTGGTCTCAGCTTGAATGCATTTAATATATACTATATTACAGCCGACTTAGGCAGTGGGTGCAAACTATATAATATATATATATATATGAAAGAACAGCTTTCCTTGTTCAAGTTTTATCTTTTTTTATACATTTTTCAGATTTTGCTTAAGCAAAAGAAATACCATAGAATGAGTTGGAACCCTAAAGCCTGCTTGCTACATCCTTCTCCCCTTTTCCCGTCGCCTCTCCTTGTCAATGGTCCTTCGCCATGTGGTTTTAGGGCATTCTGCTGTTCTTTTCCCCCTCAGGCTGCCACTTTAGTGCAACTATACAATCGCTTTTTCAATCTTTTCTGAGGATATGCCTAATTCAGCTCCAGTGTCTGCGTCTTATTTCGTCACTGACCCTGTTGAAGCCCATTCTTGTTTCAATTGTGTCATTTTGTAGTCTTTGCAACCACTTGATGTTGAGTATTCTCTTTTAGCATGTGAATTAGAAGCTGTCCATTGTTTTTTCTTCACTGTTTGTCACTTTCCAGTTTTCACATCTAGTACTTGTGCATAAATATTTAATCATACCAAAGAGCCTTAACTGCAATTTCAATCATCAGCATCATCATGATCACTTAATGTCCATTTTCCATGCTGGCATAGGTTAGATGGTTTGACTGGAGCTGGTAAGCTGAAGAGCTGCACCAGGCTCCAGACATCTGTTTTGGCTTGGTTTCTATGGCTGGATGCCCTCCCTAACACCAACCAAGTTACAGAGTGTACTGAGTGCTTTTATGCGTCACCAGCAAGGGTACCTTTAACGTGTCACTATCACAAGCATCTTTTACATGTCACTGGTTCTAGCCATGACCAGGATCTCACTTAGCTTGATACATCTTCTCAAGCACAGCAAATCACCAGAAGCCTTGGTCACTGGTTATCACTTCCATGAAACTCAACAACCAAAGCTCATATTTCACCACCTCATCCTGCTTCTTCTTGGGTCTACCTTTCCCACAGATTCCCTCTACAATTAGACATCAGTACATCCTCCTTCCCACCTCTGTAAGATGATGCTGGGTATATAGTGAGTTGAGCAGATCAGAAAATGGCAAATGATATACTAGAAATATTTGAAATGAGAATCAAACATTTGATTCCATTAACCATCTTTGTCAATATGACTAGCATCTGTATCACACTGTTATAAGAATGATTTCTTTCATCAATGCATAAAAAACCACTGCCTTTCTTTTAAGATTGTAGTCTATGGTTGGCATAGTTGACAAAATTGTTAAATTGTTATATATATGTATACATTTATATATATATATATATATATCTTTCATCAACAAACAATATATTTCGGTGTAAATATACTAATTTCTTTTAACTAGAAGCGGAGGAAAGAAAACAGAATAAAAATGAGATAGAGAAATACAAAGAGAAGATAGAAAAAGTGATGCATTTAGACAAAGGTTTAAAGAAAGAGAAAAAACAGTATACAAACTTTGATCATGAAACTAATTATTTATATAGAAAATGAAACAAAAATTACCACAAATAGCTGGGATAGATTCTTCAGCCAACCAATCTGATAGAGAACGAACTGCATTCCAATGGCTGTAGTCATCACTAAGGGCACCAATAATCAAGGCAGATGCATGTATTTTAGCTGACTCAAACCAGAGTGGAAGGCCATTCTTGTCTTTTTTCTGACTTGGGATTCCATAATTACCAATTAGTGGGTATGTAAGAATTAAGATCTGAGATTTGTAAGATGGATCTGTTAAAGATTCTGGATAACCAACCATGCCAGTTTGGAAGACTGTAAAAAAAAAAAAAAATTCTTTTTAATTAAAATATCTTAAAAATAAATGTGTGTGTGAGTGCACACATGCACACTTTTATAAATCCTCTTTTCATTGTACACAAGTTGAACACTCAGATGGTAACTCAGCACTAAAAATGTTTTTCTTTATTTATTTGCATTTTAAATTTGTTTCTATAACTTCAAGTTAAATAAGCTTTATCTAAACCTCAGGGTGGGGTTTTGGATATAAATGAAAAATGTTTAAAGTTACATAATTTTAGGATTTCTCAGATTCATAAACTCATCAAAAATTATTCTTATCGTTTTAATAATAAAATTGTCAAAATGGTATCCATACAGCTACTTTGTGTACTTAAAATGGTAAACCCATTAATATACTGCTTCCAGGATGTAGCAAAACAAGGCCTATAACAGCATCTGAAAAATCTCCAGAAGACTAATTAATTAACTGGTTAACCTTTAACCAATCTGAAACTGCCTCTGGTTTTATGATAGAAACTTCTTGTTATAAAGTGATCTAAATTAAAACTCACCAAAATTTCATGCTAATTTATGTTTCAAACACCAGCTTACTTTTACTAAATTCTTCATTAACTAATGGGTTAAGATAGTCTAACCCACTAAAAATTTCTTTGTATGCTAATAAACGTTTATAAAATACCAACCCTCATGTTCTTTGTTTTGTCTTTGCATCAGAATCTAAGTCAATTTGTGCTGCATTTCCAAATAAGGAAAATTAAAGTTAGATCCATTACAGTTGTTTATGACCTGATTAATAAATTATCCTGTATGATTGTCCAATTTAACACAACTATAATATTTTAGCATTTTAGGCATTGATTTCAAAAGCCTCTTCCTTACATCCTCATTTTATATTTCCATTAGAAATGATGAACATCAAAACAAATGAAATGGAAAATGACAAATTTAAATTCTTTGTAGACTACTTTTATATATCCTTGGGCCTCACAGAGGCAATGACTAGTGACCGAGACCTTTGACAATATGCTGTACTTGAGAAGACTCGTCAAGCCAAGTGACATCGTAGTCATGGTCAATGCTAGTGTCATGTAACTGACATGTAAAAAAAAACACCTTTTGGAATATTGGGCCTCACGGAGGTAAGGTGGCTGATACTGGTGACATGTGAAAAGCACCTTTTGAGTGTTGGGCCTCACAGAGGCAATGACAAATGACTGAGACCTTTGACATTATGCTGTGCTTGAGAAGACCCATAAAGCCAAGTGAAATCATAGTTGTGGCAGATACTGGTGTCGTGCAAATAACACCTGTGCCGGTGGCACATAAAAGCATCCATTACACTCTCAGAGAAGTTGGTGTTAGGAAACCATGCCAAATCAGACTGTAGTCTAGTGTAGCCTTCCAGCTTGCCAGCCCTGATCAAACAGCATGGACAATGGATGTTAAATGATGATGATGATGATGTTCATTGCATGAAATTTTAACCTTTATGACATCGTGTATACATGTACATGTATCTGTGCAAATATTTATATCCTGTATGCTTTACATGAAAAAGGGCTGAGCTTACAAGTGGTGAAATTTACTGTCATTTTTTCCAATAAACCATCCACAGGCTCTGTGCTTTCAAAGACATATGGAATAAGAGACCCCTTACTTGACAACCAGGGAAGGTTTATTGACAGAGAGGGCATTCTGCTGTAAAATAATGCCTCAATAATACATATTTGTCTAATCCATGCTAGCACAGAAAAATAAACAAAATGAACAGACTTTTTATATATATCTACATGATGTTTGTTGCATGAAATTTCTACTTCCATTTTGCATTTATGGGAATATGCAATTAAAATCTGTTTGAAATTTATACTAAAGAAATGATACACATGCTGCCATTTTGGGCCAATGGTTAAAATTTTAAATTCTGTACTCTAAGCTGCTAGAGTATGTAGTTTTAGTTGGCAGCAAAAAAGAATAACGGCAAAGGGAACGAAAAGCAACTAAATCAAATACTACTAGGACCAAAAAGTTGAGCTCAATGTTTGCATGTGAACTTAAATGAAGAAGAAATGAATGATTCTGCCAAACAAGGCAGGCTGATGAGGTTCTTTCAAGCAGAGAATCATCATTTTGCTGAGATTCCAGAGTAAAGAGATGGAACACTAAGACAGCTCTCTCAAGTAGAGAAAAACCATTTGGGAACTGAAATCCAAGAGGAAACTGGAAAACCTACTATATTTATAAGCTCACCCTGCATGTGAAACAGAGTGAAGCCAAATACCCAGGTTTACACAAATGGTTCAAAACTGTATGTTAAGTTCCATTATGGCAGTGAACCAAAGAAATTAAAGGACAGCTGTTAAGCTGCTGTTTACCATCAGGCAAAGTTGACAAAGAAAATCAATATTAAACATAAAATTAATCAATCAATAGGCACAGGTATGGCTGTGTAGTTAAAGAAGTTTGCTGCCAAATCAAATGATTTGAGGTTCAGTTCCTTTGTGCAGCAACTTGTGCAAGTGATAGCCCCAGGTCAGCCAAAGCCTTGCGATTGGATCTGGTAAAGAAAAATTGAAAGAAAGCCATCAAACAGAATTTGTCCAGGCAGATATTCTACGGTT
The DNA here is from genome assembly GCF_046866305.1 of Octopus bimaculoides. NCBI lineage: Eukaryota > Metazoa > Mollusca > Cephalopoda > Octopoda > Octopodidae > Octopus > Octopus bimaculoides. The sequence goes on along the minus strand of NC_142931.1, from coordinate 83,164,307 downwards.
GGATGCTCTTCTTGTCACCAATCCTCAAATGTTTCCAAGCAAAGTAATACTGCCACATGGCCAGACATGTTTTCATGGAAGATTGGAAATGAAGGATACTGCTTGTATGACAGTGATGCTCATTTACAACTACTGTACAATATCAAGACAAGGAGACACAAACAAGCACACACATGTACAACAAGTTTCTTTCAGTTTCTTTTCACCAAAACCACTCACAAAGCTGGTCAGCTCATGACTACAGTAGAAAACACTTATCCAAGGTACAAGTGGGACTGAACTGGAAACCATGTAGTTAGGAAGCAAACTTCTTAACCATACAGCTGTGTCTTAAAAGGCAACAGAATACACCTGAATACTCTCAACAAAATTCTATGATGAGCATGTAGCACTCCTCAGTGAAGTTACCAAAGGTCGTTCAAAGCCTGATGCCACAGAAAGCAAAGGGAACTTATGGAATTATGCTGGATATCTAGAGGCAAGACACCATTAAGATAATTAGTCGTAAACTCTACTGCAGACCTATAATACAGAATAGTATCAGACATCACCACCTCCACCACCACTACCTCAAGTATCTGTTATGTAACTTGTGTCTTTCTGTAAAGTAAAATGAAATAAATGACGTAAACTGATTAAGAACATCTAAAATTAGATGTGCCTTGTCTGGAAATTATCTTCTAACAAGTTCACATTTGTAATTCTAATGTTTACTTTTCAATGTGATCATGAAAATTCCCCACAAAACTCCTACAGGAGAGATAAGTCAACACAGGAACCTCACATAAATCATAACAGGCCTTCATAAATAAGAAATAACATCTTAGATAATGTAGTCCTAGATATCCTTTAAGAAACAGCATAATCTAGATCAGGGTTGAGCTGACCTAAGACAATAGCAATGACAAGGCATTTGGTTTGTTTGAAGAGTGAAGTTAGATTTGCGGAAGGAGATATAGTAAGTTTGACATAGAATTGTCAGTATCCTTTATTACACATTTGTCCAATCAAATGTCCCAAAAATGAAAGGATGTTAAATCCATGATAATGGCAGTTTGTTTTAGATAGCTCTTTATCAATGAGAACAGGATGTACTTAGCTACCAACTTATCCAAAATGTAATTTAAGATAGTGTAGTATGAATTGAAAATTTGGCTGCTATCTTGAGCAGATCTAATATAAGGTACCATTAGAAAAAGACAGCATAACAGTTGGAATGTCATTCATATGTCAGCCTGATCAGAATTGATATGGAGCAAAATATCAATAAGGTACCATAACCTACATTTTATAGTGAACTGTACAGAAGACACAAGCACAGTAAAATTAAAGATGTATTTGTGGATAACGTTCACTATTATAGACAATGAAATCCACACACACAAACCCACAGAAAAAAAAACTTGTGTTGAACATACACTAACTTTAGTAGTAGTACAAAGTTTGAAAAAAATTCTTCACAAAGAAATGAAAAGCAAAGTCAGATTAGACCTAAATTAGATGCTTAGAGTCAGGTCAACTCTGAACTGACCCGTGATCAAAGGCGCCTTTACTGTAGTAAAGACGAAAGGGAAGTTTGGCTGTTATTTTTAGCAAGTGGCGCACCTACCCGGAGGCTTCGTCTTTGGCTCAAGTATAATGATATTGCTAAGCCATGCCCAACATCTTATTTATTAATTTATCCGAAGGATGCTCCTACTCTTTTACACATGACATACAACTGATCTTTTTTAATAAACGGAATTGAACTCGACATTTTTAACCTATACTACCCAATATTGTAAATCCTAAATGTGAAAGACTTAAAAACCGAAATACAACGTGGGCCTCGAAGGTTGCAGGTTATATAACGAAGTCTACCAAATCATAGATACATGCTTACATTTTACAATATTACAACTTAATTTAAAAGGTTGTATTTTTATTAATATTTATACTTTAATAAAATAGTGATTCATCAATATACAACACCTGTGTTGAGCAATTCTGACACAGGAGATAGAAAGTGAGTCACAGTGAGATCATGCTCCAGGTTTGCAGATAGTGATGATGAGAGCTGTTCATATATAAATCGAATTCGAACAGAACTTTAATTGAATATTAAGCATATTTAAAATTATTGCCTAACTTAATTTTTAAACCAATCTCCCTTTCAAGTTCTTTTCCGAAATAAAATTACGTTTATAACTAAAAGAATAATTAAATAATTTCAATTAACAAATTCTTATATAAGGATGTTGACTTTCATGTCTGTCGATTAAAAGTGCAATAGCGACTATAAAAATAGTCAATACATAGAATACAACGGCACTTATCTAACAAACTAGCAGCAACACATCTAAATTAAATGCTTCTTAAACGAGAACATTGCCGTTAATCGCAAAATGAAGAGAAAAGACGCAGAAAATAGATATATTGCTATCATTCTGATGTATTTTTAGTTTTCCATACTTCAAATTGATATGCAACACGTATGGTGTTTTGTGAAAGTAAAAAGAATAAAGATTACAAATAAAACTCGTGCGCTTTTCTTGACGCTTAGCACAACGTTGAGACGTCTATAAAATCCACAAACCTAAATGTGGTCCTTGCTAGAAATAACAAACCTTACTCAAATCGACCAAAGGAACATAGGACAACGTAGTATTACATATTGTCCATCTGGACCTTAAAAACACCTTAAAAAAGAGTTGACCTGAGAAAACAACTAATTATTGTTTAATTTTGGAACACAAAGACCAACAACCACTATCTACACACCACACAGAAAAACAGAAGACGATTTGCGTAACATATATGTTCATATATATTTAAAATATATATAACCACACTATCAAATTGTTGGTACCTTGCAATGCAAACTGACACAAATCACGCATCAAATACTAAGAGCTTTAAAAAAGAAAAAGGAGAAAGTATTAATTATCAATTCTTTAAATGACTTCTGTTTTTTTATATACACACCACGCCATCCAACACATGCCTTCAGTATAAAGCCACGATTGAGACTTACTGTACACAATATAAACACTAAATCACAATTAGCCATAAAATCATACGAGAAATATAGTTTATCGTATATTACAACTCATTTATCCATCTTTATTTTTATATTATATATATATATATATATACATATACATATAGAACATGGGGACACACTACTGATTGAAGGCTGTTGTCGGCCATTGTATTAGGTCGCTAAAAACAACAGCCAAATTTTACTCAAATCATCCTGGGGAAAGGAGAGAATAGATAACAGAGTTCTCTACATTCTAAAACATTGCCAAATTCAGAACTACAAAAAAAATTAAAAAGCTGAGTTTTGTGACATTCGATGACTATTATTTTTATGTATATTAGCAAAATAGGGAAAGCGTTATAGCCTATCCACATCAATGAATACCCACGATGAACAAACAATTTGTGTATGCATGTACATATAATCCATACAGAAATTTAAAGTCGTAAAGAAAATAATTAGTTGAGACTTTTACGCTCCTCATCACTACGAAGAGAATTATAAAAATTGTTTTCTAACGATTAAGCAAAATAGATTGTTAGAGTTTTCTAGACACTGCTTACTTAAAGCACGTGTCTGTTTCACTATATTAAGCGCACTGCGTACGTATAAGTGTGTGTGTGTAAATATATATAGATACAGACCAGGTGAATTTTAAAAATATTTTGACAGTAAATATACTTTAAAGGTTAACTTTGTAAGTTTCTTCGTCTTTTTTTCTTTTGTTGTTGTATAGTAATATATTGTAATGTAAATCTAACAATTTTTAAATATTATTATATATTAGAAATCTTTGTTTCAGCATTTCACAACCGCTTGCTTTTCCTATATATATATATATATATATATATATATATATATATGGTTTATGCAATAATAAAAACGGATACAAAAATAAAAAACACTCAACCAGTGGCTGACTGAAATTAATTGGAAAAATCATCTAGATCAGAACTTTCGGTAATAGATATTAATCTTTACGGTAAAGTGAAAAAGAATTCCCGCCAGAGTTGAACTAGCTTTTCATTCATCCTGAAGGTGAAAAGTGTTTTGATTTTAAGAAAATAGAACAAGTATTCGTAATTAGCTGTTTTAACTATATATTATATACAATACTACAAAGTTTCCTGCCACTATTATCCAAAAGACGAAAAAAAAAAAAAAAAATGAAGGATGACTGATACATGAACAAAATAATGATTAAAATAGGAGCAACTAATGAACTATGCCAAGTGCTCAATTGAAAAAAACAGATTAGTCTTTGATTAAATGTTATAATTCTATTTAAAATCTTTTAATTTCCCCGCTATTTTATCCTTATTTAATTAAATGTGTACCTGCACGCGTGCGTCCGTGCCGGAATTTTAACTAGTTTTTTTTTTTCAGCACAGTGACAGAAATTTAGTGAAGAAAAAATACAATTGTCAGAATTTCTTCTTGCCTTTCCGCCAAGAGCGTTTAGCAACATATGTTAATTCCATTTCGTTATATTGGTTGGACAGAAGACGACTATTTCAAGCTAGAAAAATATGACTGCATGACGTTCATGCCATTTCCACAAAATATTACGTAAACGATAATAAAGAAGCACCTTTTTATTAATAATGACGTATTAATTAATAGTATAATCCAATTAAGAAAAACCAAATAAAAGAAAAAATACACACATCATACATATTAGTAATTAATACAATTAAAACTTAGAGTAATTAAGAGATAATTTTATACAATACGAAAATATAAATTTAGAGATACTTGGTTTTAACAATTTCGACATATTTTAAAATGGAGAATAGAAAAATAGAATGATTCTAATCCATTTTCACTAACCCACTTCACCGGCAACGCTGACAGGATGGCCAAAAAGTTGGCCACTAAATCTGGAGCCATCTTCCAGAAACAACGTGGCTTTCTTCGGCATCTTGATAGAACCCATCTTCTGAAGTGAGGATGTAATAAATAACAAGGGGCATAATTGGCGCCTTATTTATAAGAGCACATGACATTCTTTAACGTATTATACACGCGACCTTATAAACTTTCCAGAAAATACATATTTTTAATGAATTTTTTTGCAAATATGCATCTAATATTGAAGATTACGATTATATTGAAATTTGATGTGAAAAGAAAAACGAACACGCACTGACACAATTCTTTTTTCGAAATTTCATGTTTCATTTAGAGATATGCGGTGTGTGTCAGTATATATATATATATATATATATACATATATATATATATATATATATGTTCGATTACACCAGTTTTCTTTTTCAAATTAAATTCTGTTATAATCGTAATCTATACACTCTGAAAGGAATTTGTAGCGAGTTTCAAAAAAAAAAAAAAGAAACCATATTTCTAAAAGAAACGAAGCTGACACGTATGAATTTTCCGAAACTCCCCACACTTAGGAAAAAAAAATCCGCATTAAATTCGATATAATCGTAATCTGCATCTTCTGAAGAGAATTTGTAGAAAACTTCATTTAATAACATCCATTTTTATGGAAGTTACGAGGAACAAAGTCGTGCGTAGGGAGACAGATTTGTGTAGGTATATCAAAGAAAATACACACATATATAGGCATACCTACACAACTGTACCCCACACCACACTTTTGTTTCCATGGTATTTTTGAAAAAGAATGGATATTTGAAATGAAGTTTTCTGCAAGTACTTTTCAGAGAGTGTACATTACGATTATATTGGAATTTACACATTAATACTAACACAAATTATTTTCAAAATCTTAAGTTTTATTTCGCAGATATATGTATGTGATGTATGTCAGTACATTTGTGTGCGCTCACCTTTGTTTTTTGTTTTTGCATTGAATTCCGATGTAATCGTAATGTACCCAATCTGAAAGGTATTTGCAGAAAATTTTGTAAATCCATTTTTATGAAAGATATGAGGAAACAAAGCCGAATCGTGAATATCCGAAAATCCTTGCCCCTTCCCCTACCCCACCGAAATTTTCACAACAAATTCCAATATAATCGTACGCATATATATATCTATATCTATATCTATATATATATATACACACACACACACACGCACGCACACACACACACACACAGACACACACACATATATATATATATATATATATATATGATTAATGTTTACATCTTAACCCGGAAATGAAAATTAAAAAAAAAACTGGAATGGGTGTAAAACAATGTGTAGGAAACGAATATGAAAAAAGAATGCGCGCAAAGCAACGGGAAGGTGGGGAGAGGACTTCGGAAAATTCACAAGATCCGAGTTTTTTCCCCCATAACTTTTAGGAAAATAGGTTTTTTTTTTCAATGAAATTTTATAGAAATACCTTTCAAACGACATGCATTACAATTATAAAGAAATTTGTGGGGAAAATCTTTTCCAATGAAGTGGGAAGAGGACTTCGGAAAATTCACAAAATCCGAGTTTTTCCCTCATAACTTTTAGGAAAATGAGTTTTTTTTCAATGAAATTTTATATAAATACCTTTGAAACGGCATACATTACGGCTATAAAGTAATTTGTGGGGAAAATCTTGCGGTGCGGAGAGGACTTACGGAAAATTTCCAAGATCCGAATTTTTCCTCTTTATATTCCGAAATCACATTCAACATTCTGCAGATACCCTGGGGTAGTACTACTACACTACGTTTATTTCTACCCATTTTCACTAACTTTTAGTGTTTTGGTTTCAAATTTTGTTTCATTTTCAATTATTTTTACGCTTTTAAATGAATTTGCAAAGATGCAAATATATGTTCCCAGATATTAACAAAATTTGAACAGGACCAAAAATTAACTCTACAGGCAGTAGCAGATGAATGCCTGAGGTTTATAAATCTAAGACATGACGCAGATAAAATTGTAGAAAAAGATTGCTCTCATTATTCGTGCGTGTCGACCGGTAACGGATATGAAAAAAAAAAAAATGTCAAGGCTGAATCCGGTCTACATTTTAAAAGTAACGGTCCGTTTAAAAGTATAAAATGTTTCAAGCATGGTAAGACAGATCATTAAAAAATCACACTGTAAAACAAAACCTAAAAACGGTTCAACAGGAAAAAAATCACGTAAACAGGTTATCGGTGACAAGAAATACGAACGAGCCTCAAAGGAAATTTGTGTATGTAAAAATGAACACAAACGTAAAGTTACAATTGGATACGGGCAGCGATATCTCGATAAGGGCAGTGATATCAGATACATGGGGAAAAAATCGGGAGACCTAGATTAAAAGCAACTTCGAAAATGGCACGCTTTCAGGAAAAAAATTACATTTTAAGGGTGAAATGATTAATGACGGTACATTTTGTGGGAAAACCTTAAAAGCCAAAGTTTTTGTGTTGAATAAAACGACAAATTTATTCGGAACAGAGTGGATGGAATTATTTAATTTATGGAACGTCCCCACCAATCGTTTCTGTAAAAATATGAATGGTTTTTCCGCCAGTACAAATAAGTCGTGAGACGAATTTAAAAAAAAAATATTAAAAAGACTTTTCCTGAAGTTCTGTCTGATGAATTAGATCTGTGCATCAAAACAAGGGTGAAGTTTGAAGTAAAAGAAAACGTCATACCGGTATTTAAACAAAAACGAACTGTACCATTTGCAGCGTTAGAACAGATGAACTTAGAGTTAGAGAGACTAGACAAAATTGGAGTTATCTAAAACGTGGAATATAGTCAATGGTCATCACCAACTGTGTACGTTAAGAAAAGGAATAATAAAAGAGAGTGTGCAATGATTTTTCAACTGGTTTAAACGAATGTCTTAAAACGTTCCACTGTCCGCTACCTACTCCGAAGGACATATTTGTGAAATTAAACGGTGGCAAGATATTTGTTGGGGTTTAGTTTGACTCTGCCTGAGATTTGAAACCAAATCCACCGGCTTGCTGCTTGTCAAAACGAGCGGGAAATCCTCCACACTAGATGATTGATGAGGAAATACTCCACCCCCTAGGACCTGTACTGGTCAAGGAAAGGTCAGTCCTTTGTTTAAGGTTTGATCATCAATATCTATAAAACACAAGATGTTTGTGTGTGTGTGTACGTGATGTGGGTTATGCACGTCCACAAATTAGCACGCATGTCGCTCCAATTTTAGGAGGACAATGTTCATGACCCTAGCTGTGTTTTTGTCAACTTTTTCTCACAGAGGCACCCGCATATAGCTGTAAAAATCGATAAACTTTTACCAATTTTGAAGTTTATTGACATGGCGAAGTCAAATCTGTGCGTACGCGCGTGAAGGAGAGAGAGAGCAAGAGAGAGTGAAAGAAAGAAAGAGAGGGAGAAAGAAAGAAAGAGAGAGAAAGAAAGAGAGAGAGAAAGAAAAAAGAGAGAAAAAAAGAAATAGTGTTTGTGACAAGGGAAGAAACAGTGTTTGCCAAGCGTCCAAAACAAAAAAAAATGAAAAAGTGGAAGAGGGAGACAAAGCGGCTAAGGAAAAAAAATTTCTCTCACCAAGACAGCGTCTAACAAAAAAAAAAAAAAAAAGGAACGAACAAGTGGAAGAGGGAGACAAAGCGTATTACGAAAGAAAATGTAGCTAAGGAAGACAGAGTAAAATGCATTTTTTTTCTTAAACATGAGATATAGTTTCAAATATAAGATGTTTTTGAAAGACACTATATTCTATACTAAGATTATATATACTTTCTCACACAACAATTCAAATATATTTATTTTAAATCATTTATTTATTTTAAATCGTTCATCTTTCTCCCCCCTCTCACTCTCACACATACGCACATATACTACTTTGGGAGCGAAAGAGTTTTGTTTATATTTCACAAGTATGAAACAAAAACGTATGTAACAATTTGTCAGTCACCCCCCCCCCCCAACCCGTTTTTCGGACCACAAAAAGGGTTTGGTAATTTTTCAGATTAACACCCGCACGATTTCCACTAGGGTGTTACGGTTAGGATTAGGATTAGGGTTAGGGTTACGGTTTTAGGGTCAGAGTTAGGGTTAGAGTTTAGGGTTAGGGTTACAGTTAACATAGAAGGGACAGGCTCCTTATTTTTTGGTTAAGGTTGTTGGTAAGCTTTCCTAAGTTACTCCAATCCAGATCCCCAATGCAAACCTTCAGATCAACCTTCTCCTATGCAGATCTCTAATGCAACATTTAAAAAAAGAGTCAATAAGTGAAAATAACCAATAAACTGATTCCTTATGGGATTTCCCAATCAAATTGCCAGCAAACCATTTTCAGCCAAACCAATTTCAACGGATTTCGCTCAAATCTGATGTCGATGTTACTTATTTTGGTTTGAAATAAAGGACTTAATCATTTAATAATCCTAGCTTAATCCCGAGCAGCGCCGGGTTATACTGTTAGTAGCCTATATAACAGAGAGAATTTTCTATCTCTTCCTCTTATGTGTCAGCTATGACCAAGGAGCAACACCGGCACTTTTATGTTAGCCAGACCAAGGAGTAATACCCGCTTTTGATTCAGCCTTAACCAAGAGCAACACTTCCTTTCGCCCTTCGCTCGACATGCTAAGAGACGCTTTAGGCCGTAAGAAAGGCGATGCTGCCCTAACCCTTTCTTTCTTTCTAGTCAGCATCATGACTACCTTACTCCTTCCCGTTCTACTGACATACAACTTTTTTCTACACCGTCGACAGTAGATACAATTAAAAATATGTCCCCTCCAACAAATATAGCGACCTTACAAGCTTTTTGGGGACTAGCAAATTATTACCAAAATTATATTCCAAATATGCATAAGGTAAGAGTTCCACTAAATAATCTATCAAAAAGAGATGTAAAGTGGAATTGGTCTGAAAATTGTCAGATTGCGTTCGTCAAAATTATAAAATATGTTTATATATCGTAATGTTTTAACTTAAATTGTCATATTTTTATACAACTTGGAAATTATGCATGTTTATAATTATTTTAAAATAAATATTTTGAACATTCATGATATTTCTAAAGTTTATATCGTTGTGTATGCCTGTTTACTTTATTTTACCGTGCTTTTTACACACTTTAGAGACTGAAAACTATAAATTTATTTATTGATTCTTGAAGGAATTGAACACACACACACACACACACACACACACACACACACACACACACACACACACACACACACATATCTTAAATCTTGCGTTGGATATACGGTATTGTTCCTGTGGTCTTCCACCCTTATGTATCCATTCTTACTATAATGTATATATATATATATATATATATATATATATATATATATATATATATATATATATATATACGTAAGCGCAGGAGTGGCTGTGTGGTAAGTAGCTTGCTTACCACGCATGCGTGTTAGTGTTGCTTCTTCCCAGATACTGGAGTGGACTTGAGCTTGTTAGCTCCGTCCAAATACTGAACTGAAAAAGAAAAAAAGAACAATAACAGTGAAGGTCGTCGAGGTAGGTGGATTTGTTTGTTTGAGCTGAGCGAAATTTATTGCTGTTTTATTTTTTCAGTAAATTCTGCTCAGCTCTGGGACGATTTCGCCTGCCCTGGCGGCTTAAATTTGTAGCTCGTTTTAACGAGCGAAATATTGTGTCCACCCTTCTTCGCCTGGCCGAGCTCGTCCTCACCCTCAACTGCTTTACGTTCGCCGGGGAATTTACCAACAGCCGTCTGGGGTCGCGATGGGAACGAGAATGGGCCCCAATTTCGCCAACCTCTTTGTTGACCACATTGAGGCCCAAGCATTCTTCCAATTCTCCGGGCCGACCCCAGAGCTATACGGTCGCTATATAGACGACTGTAAAAGTGCCATCTCCCTCTCCCGTGAACAACTCTGCCACTTCATCTCTTTCCTCTCTAACTTCCACCCTTCTCTCCAATTCACTTCTACTATCTCTAACACCTCTGTTAACGTCCTTGATATCTCTCTTACCATTGACCACCCCTCCCACTCTCTCACCACCTCCGCCTTCTTCAAATCCATAGATTCCCACCTCTACCTCAACTTCTCCTCTTCCCATCCCTTCCACACCAAACGGGCTATCTCCTACTCTCAGTTCCTCCGCCTCCGACGCCTGTGCAGTCGGGACCAGGATTTTGTGACCCAGTCCCAGTACCTTGCCTGCCTGTTCAGGCATCGAGGATACCCCTCAACCCTTGTCCAAAACGCCCTTGCTCGCGCTCGTCGAATCGATCGTACCACCGCCCTTTCTCCTTCCCCTCACCGACCCCCTAATTGCACCCCCTTTCCCCTCCTTTTCCACCCCTCCACTCTACCCCTTCGTCGGAGGATTCTACGGGCCTTCCGCCGTCTCCAGCTCGATTCCAACACCCGCCCCATTTTCCCCAACCCACCCTTGTCCTTTAAACGCGCTCAAAACCTATGCGATCTTCTGGTCCGTAGAACCTTCTACCCCTTCCTGCGGGATCCTTCCCGTGCTCCAGATCCCGCTGCAACACCTGCCCCTTCATCACTAACACTACTTCTCTCACTGGTTCTAATCAGCAAACTCTTCGCATAACAAATTTCTTCTCTTGCACCTCTTCTAGCCTCATATACTGTATTAGAGGCAACCTCTGTGGTTAACTATATGTAGGTCAGACGGGCCGCCGGCTGGCCGACCGATTCACCGGACATCTAAAGAATGTTCGGCTACGTTCGAACACCCTTGTCGCCCGTCACTTCCGCTTGGCCAACCACTCCCCCTCTAACATCTCCGTCTTTGGCCTCGCTCTACACCACGGATCCACACACTCACGACTCCGCCTGGGACAACGGTATATCTTTAATCTACGAACAACTGTCCCCTTTGGACTAAACACAACCCCTCCTCCTATTGACTGCCTCTACACCTCTTGCAACTAAGCAACCTTATTTCATTTTTTATTTTTTATTTTTTGCTTGTAATTGCGCCATTTTATATTGCATCAACTTCTTCTTTATCTCCTTTCAACCTTATTTTTTATAATTTATTGTTTTTATTTCCATATACACACACACATACACACACATACGTACATATCCACATACACACGAAAAAACACACGCATCTGTGTACACATATGGACGCACATATACCTCCCACACACACCACACACATACTGCACACATACATGCACATATACACACACATACTTCCACACACATACACACACGCATACACACACATATGCACACACACACGCTCACACCCACACCCACATACACCCACGCGCACACACATACACACGCACAGGAATGCTCAGATACCTAACCTATACAACCTCACGCACACACAGACACACATATCTATTCACACACACACACACATAAACGTACACACGTACACACAACCACATACACATACATATTCAAGTACACGCGCATACACGCAACAGACTGCACACATAACCCGACACACATCTCCACGTTCACACACACATATACACACGCACGCACATACACACATGCACACACGCACATATACACACGCACACACGCATATACACACGTACATACACATACACACACACATACATACATACACACGATATATACATACACGCACACACATGCACATGCGCATATACATTTAGACACATACATACACACGCAAACACACACAAGCGCACACACACGCACACAAATGCACACATGCCTAACACTCACAACCCCATGCATATACGTATACACACCAGCATACGCACACACATACACACGCACACGCATACACACGCACACACAACTACACGCAAACACAACTACACGCACATACACATGCACATGCACACGTACACACGCACGCACATGCATACACGCGCAAAAAACGCACCTATACCTCCTACATAACCCCTCGTTCGCACACACATTCATACATACACGCACACAATTATATATACGTGTACACACACACACACACACACACACACACGCACATACAAGCACACACACGCACACACACACAGAGTAAAGTACAATTACTCCACAGACAGAACCTCACGCGTACACACATACACACACGCACACTGGAAACAGAACACACACACACACTACATATAAATATACGTACACAGACATACTTCAAACTACCAGCACCTTTCTACTGACCATTCTCCTACGCACATGTGTAGGTAGACACAACAGGCAGCCACTCCTACCAAAATTCTTACTATAAATTCTTCCTATGACCTTAAATGATACTATGTCCAACCACACACACACACACACACACACGTGCTATCATTACACACACACACACACAGTTTTGCCCGCACGCACATACCCACACATACCTCCTTCTCTTGCACTCTCCTGTCTTTGAAAAGAACTTTTTCTCCACCCTTTCCCTTCCGGTCATTTCAATATGTGACCGCGTGAATATCGTTGGCAATTTTCTTTCTCCGTTTTCTCTTCTTTTGGACTTTTTCTATATTTCTGATGAAGAACTCCGCTCGAAACGTGAAATCCTCTTCTTTTTCTTTCCTTTCCTGAGCGTCTAATAACACTGTATTTATTCCACGTCCTCGCGTTGTTGTTTCTTCGTGTTTTTTCTTGCTTGTTCATGTTTGGATTGATTATATGTATGTATATATATTTGTGTGTCTGTGTTTGTTCCCCCCAACGTCACTTGACAACCGATGCTAGTGTGTTTATGTCCCCGTCAGTTAGCGGTTCGGCAAGAGAGACCGACAGAATAAGTACTATAAGTACTATATACAAAGAGGAACGCAAAATGTAAACAACCTTACTCCTCGTCAGTTGTCGACCAAAATATTATCGTAATTTCGACCCTCCCGATAATATTGTTCAGTTTGATGGTGATAGCAACGTAAGTTACTGGAGTATACGTCAGCGGACACAGTAGACAATCAAGAATCTTTTGTCGAATGACACGTTTGTATTATATAAAAAAAATATCTGTTGTTGTTGTTGTTCCTAATATTGTTATTGTTGTTAAGGTGGTGAGCAGGCAGAATCCTTAGCACGCCGGGCAAAACGCTTAGCAGCATTTCGTCCGTCTTTACGTTCTCAGTTCAAATTCCGCCGGAGTCGGCTTTGCCTTTCATCCTTTCGGGGTTGATAAAATAAATACCAGTGAGAACTGGGGTCGATGTAATCGACTTGACCCCTCCCCGATTTGCTGGCCTTGTGCCAAAATTTGAAACCAATGTTCTATAATAAGTGTAGGATTTGAACGGTTCTATTATTTTCATGCTACCACTGAAAGTCAGCGAACGTCTCAAGGCCATAACATGCAGGAAAATAACAATATTTCCATATTAACTGATTTGTTCCATTTGTCTGATTTTTTCTTCCGAGCAGGAACATTGCCATACTGTTGCATCTGTTTCTATCGCTACTGCGCTACTGTTGCTGTTTTTCTTTTTCTTTCTTTTTTTTTTACTGCTGTTTGTAAGCTTTCTTTTGTAAAGAAGACTGGTAATGATGCATTTAATTCTATCTTAAATTGGAATTTACACTAACACATTATGGCGCACTCACACGCATACGTATGCATACACGTTTTCTCGAGAGCACGTGTGCATATATATGCGTATGTGCGTTGTGTGTGTATATGTATGTATGTATGTATGTATATATGTATATATATATGTGTGTGTGTGTGTGTATATATATATGTATATATTTATATATGTTTATATATATGTATATATATGTGTGTGTGTATATATATACATATATATATATATATATGTATATATATACATATATATATATGTATATATATATATACATTTATATATGTATGTGTATATATATATATATATATATATATATATATATATATATATATATATATACATACATGTACACATGCACAAGCCTCCACTCTCCCTTCACTCTCCCTTCTCTCTCTCTCTCTCTCTCTCTCTCTCTCTCTCTCTCTCTCCCTCTTACTCTCTTGCTATTCTCTCGCATACAGCTACTTTACTGCGCATATTATCCCACCTTTACACACGCACACTCTCCCATACACACATTTTTCACACGTGTACTTGCATATGTATACAAGACAATGCAACAGAACTAATTGCCTTCTGCCATCATTTTCTTTCTTAGCAACCTGTTTGAGGTTACCATGGATTTATTTTCGTCTTCTTTTAAATATTTCTAATTAGCAGAATCAGTAAGATGCCGGATAAAATAGTTTGCAGTTTTAAGCTACGTCTCTTTGCGTTCTGTATATAAATCACGCCGGAGTTGATTTTGTTATTCACCCTTCGGGCTGAGATGGTGTGAGCAGGGTAAATAATATACACACCGTTCAGGTATTGTGGTTTAACTTAATGGGCAACACGTCTTGTACACATTTTGGATCTTTTTTAAAACGGGGGCCACATTTTTCATTAACGAAACACTTTGAAACTTGGAACACTGGTAGAATGTGTCATATAAAACATCTTTTTCTCTTAGTCTTCTTTAAAAAAAAAGAAATCCATAAATTATTCCATGTTAAAGTTGTCGTATTTCTGTAATTTCAACCAATCACTGACGTCCATTCAGCCGATATACATTAAGTGCCGACTACATAAACAAACGATTCTGAAACAATTAATCCTAACCCTAACCCTAACTCTAACCCTAACCCTAACCCTAGGGTTAGGGTTAGGGTTAGGGTTAGGGTTAAAGCAAATTTAAAATGAAAAAAGCAAATAAAACGAAGAATCGTTTGTTTATGTAGTCGGCACTTAATGTATATCGACTGAATGGACGTCAGTGATTGGTTGAAATTATCGAAATAAGACAATTTTTTACATGAAATAAATTCGAATACAAAAATATTTTTCTGTTCTATAACACAAAATAGATAAGTATACGAAGTTTGAAAGTCTTTCTGTACCAAAAACACTACGTAAAACATTAATGAAAAATGTGGCCCCCGTTTTAAAAAAGATCCCACATTTTTTCTCGTACCAATGTTAAAAGACATTGGATGACAGAATCTGTAAGGCAGCAGTCAAAATGCCTTGCGACGTATAACGACTTATATGTAGCAGATAAATGAGAGGAGGAAAAATATTATCAACTTGAAATGGCCGTTTTATTGTTATTATCATCGTTACAATATAAGATACTCCTTCGAGTTGTTAGACAGATTATTTGCCGTTCTGTTATTCGTTCTCTAGGTAGTTAACTTCATCTTTTGTTGGCTACTAGAAGAGAAAATGGAAAAGGAGAGAGATAAAGTAAGAGAATTTAGACAAGTAGAAAGGGAGTAAGTTGTGTCGTCGTGCGATGACAGGTCATACATGAAGTGTTCTTCGGCTAGGTACCAAGCAACCAAAGAGAGAGAACCGATTTGGGGTTTCGTGTTTATATATTTTCTAAATTAGGTCATGTCAAACAGAGGATTTTCTATTTCCTATTTGCCCTGGCCAAAGTTTCAGTCGAAAGGTTAACAATAGACAGGTTAACAATAGACAGGTTAACAATAGACACTCGTGAGTTTCTTAGTGCAAAAGCCTTGAACAATAGGAAAGAACTTCTAGAAAAATGTAGTTTCGGTTTTGGATCCTGGCTTAAAATTTAGGAAGCTATTCGTTACATATAGTTCTGTCTTATCACGATCTGAATTCAAATCTCACCGAAGTCTATTCTGCCTTTTTCCCTTTCTTCTTGATAAAATAAACGCGAGTCAAGTGCTGAAAATAGATTTGAACGAGTACACTCCTTTCTTTAAATGTGTGACATTATCTGTGACACATATACTGGTACTCTGCACGGTCTATAAATTCGTGACCCTCAAGGTCCATAAATTTTTGATCTGTACCGTTCGTGAACTGATGAATTGTACAGTCCATAATAATAATAATCTGTACAGTTCATAAATTCTTGATCTCTACAATTCATAAGCTGTGATCTACACAGGTCATAAATTCGTGATCTGCACAATTCATAGACTGATGATTTATATGGTCTATATGTAAATAAATTTTTCGATGCTCATTATCATTAAAATATTTCGAGTGTTTCATTTATGGAGTGTATAAAATTTTTACTTTGTTAACTTAGTGAATGCGTTTTCGCAACTAATTTGATTGAATGTCGGAGTTAAGCCAAGTATATATTCATTTCTTATTCAACTATTGTAAAGTATACACACTACACATGGAATTTCATATACCATTTTTCATAATCATCTACAAAGTGGCAACGAAAAATTCGGTATGAGATATTATGAAGCTTCAACTTCCAATAGATAGCTTTACTCTAAATAGTGAGTGCTCTCCATTGCATTTACCGAATGCGAAAGCAGCTGAGAGGACACTTCTTACATGACTTTCCAGAAGTGCTACGAGAACTTGAATTTATATCAAGATGAAATTGAAGCATGTGCAATTCTGATTTTAAGAGTCTTTTTGTTGCAAACTCTTTATTCAAAGCGTACTCGAAGTTTTGGATAAAGGACTATTTCTTTGATAAGATCTTGTTTTTTCAAACTTAGCCGATCGTATGTGTCCGCTAGCACTTCTCCTTGCAATCCGTTTTTCATGAGTTCTGCCAAACGCTGTGTGTTATTTCAAAGAAATATTCTGTCTTTTACTATTTAATAATTGTAAAATAATCTTTTGGTTTATTATTCAACGAAACACTTCCATCATTCTTATCAACTATGTCGCACATTTGTTTCTTTTGTTATGATATTTTCATGAATCCACAAAACTAGGATGGTCTTTATAAACCTGTTCGTGCCGAACCACTGTAGTTGGCCATTCAATCATGAAATCAGTATAGCTTAATCGACAGGTGAAAGTTAACAATAATGGGCTTTGTGTCTGAGTGTTACGCACTGAATTTATTCCATATTTAATACAGAGCTATTGTGTATATTGAGAATTACATTTCTGGAATAATTTATTACTCACATGGCGCGTCAAGTCATCCCCCCACATCCAACAGTCATATGGTACATAGGTAGTAAACGAAAAGACTAGACACAGATCTATCTTTTCAGTTATATTATATCTCCGTTTAAACATCCGCACTAAAAACTTGATCTGAGTGTAAATGGGGGTTGAAGTAGTAAAAATATTTCCTGCAAATATATTTATATTCTCACATGCATGTTATGCTCGGTCATGAGTTTCAGTTTCAAAAAGACATGAGATGTTGGGAAGGGAGGAAAAAACGGTATTTTTTATTTTTATCCTTTATGTCTGTATTGATTTCCTAACGTCATGTATTTGTGTGACGTTTCTGTAAATGGTGTTTGTGTTGCTGTATTTTAGAATACACTGTTATTTTTATGGATTTCTGTTTCCTGCTAACGGCATTTAAGCTGTTGGAAATCAATTCTGTATGATGAATTAACATCGTTCGACTGGTAATCGAGCCGCGACCATTTCGTCTTCCTTTCTGAAGTACCAAATTCAGAATTACTCTGTCTGGTATATTTGTTCATTTTTAAGGGAGGAAATATTGTGAGATGAAGATTTGGTTGACCGTTAGAGTGAACGGAACGACCGCGGAGAGATTAATTTGATTATTACTGTTGTTTTTTAAAGGCAATGGACAACAGAATCAATTGTGTCAAACAGAATCACTCGTATTCGTGCACACGCATGTACACGAATGTAGACTTCACTGCAGCTTGTATACATGTTGTAGTAACGCATTGTCTCGTGCGCATGCGTAGTCATCAATATCCAAGTTTGGCGCCCTGATTCTTTCTTTTTTCTCGCCGGCCGGCGACGATGGCAGACGTCCAACAGCGGAGCTCTCTAATATGTCAGCACCAGAGCTTCACAAATAACTGCTGTCTATTTTCACCATAAATAAATATTGTTGTGTTGATAGTTCGGAGTCAGCGTTTCGTTGTTTATTTAGAATTTAATATAGGAAAGCGGGTGTACACCTAATGGTGTATAACCAAATTTCCTATAATTGGTGACCCCGACGTGATTCAACCGCAGCCGAGGATTCTGATCTACCAACCGAATTCATGACAGCCAGTTTACAGCGACTCCATCAACAGCATCTCCAGCTACGACTACACACCGCCGTCGCCATCAACAACCACGACGAACTACAAGCATCGCCCCGACGTCGCCAACAGCGTCAACATGACATCATTATCACCACACACATACAGAACACAGCTATAGCCAGTTCCAGCGCCGACGTCTTCACCATCAATGTACTGTCTACCACAATGTCGTGCGCCAGCAACCCCACCACCAGGGACACACCAATATCAACACACTCGGTTTTATCTTCACTGTATGAGTGGAGTATCCACTCACGGACAACAGTCAGAACTAACCAACTAGAATATTCCGTACCAGGTAACACAAGTCCCAGCATCGACGCTCAACTACAGCTCTGCTCCTTTGACCACAACTTCCTGCGTATGGACATGCTATAATCTTGTGTAACTCTTATACGAACTGGATTTTTTTTCTCTACAGACACTTTTACTATGTTCTGTGTTTTTTCTCTCACACACACACTTGTGCACTCATATATTTTCTTTCCTTTCAGAAACATTGCATGCATGTATCTCACAAGTGTACATTCATTTCTTTGATTTTTCTTTGTGTGTGTTTGTGCCACATCTTGTGGGTGGTTTTCAGTGGCCATCCTGCCTCAGGCGTTCCTCCAATTTCTATTTTCGTGCGTTCCGCACTGGCAGGGGAGCCCTGTAGTAACGCCTTGTCTCGTGCGCATGCGTAGTCATCAATATCCAAGTTTGGCGCCCTGATTCTTTCTTTTTTCTCGCCGGCCGGCGACGATGGCAGACGTCCAACAGCGGAGCTCTCTAATATGTCAGCACCAGAGCTTCACAAATAACTGCTGCCTATTTTCACAATAAATAAATATTGTTGTGTTGATAGTTCGGAGTCAGCGTTTCGTTGTTTATTTAGAATTTAATATAGGAAAGCGGGTGTACACCTAATGGTGTATAACCAAATTTCCTATAATGTCTTACTGATTCCTCATGCAGACGAACATCCATTTTCACATTAGGAATACGTACGTGGCATGTTTCCATTGGTCTTTGGGCCCACTCGCCATTTGTATCGTTCAGTCCTGTTTCTAATTTTGCATCAACATTTGATTTTTCCTCTGTTATTTATATTGTCCTTTATCAATTTTGGTGCTTTCCCACCAAAATAGGATACCGCAACCCTATTCAAATGACATTTTAGAAATCCCGCTAAATTTGGACCAATTGTTGACAGCTATTTCGCTTATAAAATGTCAAAACGAAGAATGTTTCCTTTCTCAGTTCTTTCAGCTACAAGATGGTTTCTCTCACTTAACAATTTGCTCTCTCTCCAAATCTCTCCGCAGTTTGCTTTCGCCACAGCAGAGCGGAATTGCTCACTTTTTAACTGAATCAAGTCATAAGACATGTCAGACCGAATAAGAAATGACTTACTCAGTGGCGGCTCGTAGATAAAATTAGTTGAGGTGCTGCTTAAGAAAATTTTTAGCCGTCGTTTTAATATTGTGTAAAAGGGAACAAACATATAAAAAGAATATTTATACATTAACTTGATCGGTTCGCGTTTTAGCCACTGCCAGGTAGTGTGTTTAATTTGTTCACTGAACACCGCCGCGAATACCCACTTGTTTTTAATAAATCAACCCCTAAATCACAAAATAAGGTGGGGTGGGGGGAATCTGCCCTATTTTTCAAATCTTGGCAGCAATACTGAAGCTGGAAGCAGGATAATAATCTAATTCTACACTTTATCACACTCTAGAATATAAACACACTTTTAAGCACAACACACGCTGAGTCAAAAAGAAACACTACCTTTCACCGGCATTGCGTGAACGACAGTGCTGTCTCTCCCTAGCGTGAAGCCTCCTATCTTGGACATGTGAGCATGCGCACAACAGCCAAACACCGCGTCGCTGGAGCTGTGATTTTCATAAACTAGGGGATGGCTACTGACATTAAGCTTAAGGATTATATGATGTACAAGTATAAAGAAAGAATTAAAGAAAAAAGGATTCATTATATTGAATGTTATCGATAATATCGAGTGGAAATAGGCGTAGCTGCAGTTCCGCAGTGCCTATATACGAGCCGCGATTGGACTTACCAATTCCAATACCGAATAGTTTATAAATATATTTTCATGTGCATTGTCTCTTCTTTTTTTTTGTTGTTGATCATTGTCTACTTGATCACAATAAACCTTACTACCAATACATACATACATACATACATACATACATAAATACATACATACCAGGCACGTACCGTCAGTAATTACTCAGAGTAGGCAGTTAGTGATCTTTATGTAGTAAACTATTATAAAAAAAAACATCCTGCTACTGTCATACCACTCCCGCACTCTTCTTCTTCTTCTTCTTCTTCTTCTTCTTCTTCTTCTTCTTCTTCTTCTTCTTCTTCTCCGCCACCTCCTTTCTCTACTACTACTGCTGCTTAAACAATCAAAGACAAGAATTCATATCAAACTAGCTGCTACTAACTACCTAGGACCCAGATGAGTAAAAACAAGAGACAGAGACAGAAAGAAAAAAAGAAAATGTCCCTTGCATTTGAAAATTATGGAAATATTTTTTAAAAACATTTCATTTAATTTTTCTACAATTTGATTGCTTTTCATGCTTTACTCTAAGTTGAAAATGTCACAAAGACTGAAACCGGTACTAAAATGTTCTTCACGATAAAATTATTTTAGCATTTTCTACCTTGTTTTATTTTCCTTATACATATCAACTCGTATGTTCCTTTTCAATCTTACATACATACATACATACATACATACATATGTATATATATATATTTGAAGAAAAGCAACAAAAATGTATTAGGTTATAGCAGTACGTACGTTTCGTACAAGCTTCATTTATTTATGTAGTGAGAACACCACATAAGATGTGCAATGAAAATGTACTCCACAGCTGCATAATGGAAGTTCATTTCAGAAAGCCATTTTGTAAATGTGTACAAATACAAGAGTAGGAGATGAAGAGAATACCATCTTGACTGGGCTGTTAACCAGCAGTCTAGATAGGTAGATAGATAGATAGATTATTAACAACATATACTTAATGTATATGCTTTGCACTAGCGTAACTAGGGAGCGGCAGGGGCGGCACTTTTAAAGGAGTGACCCTTTTTATGGAGCGATACTTTTTAAGGGGCGGCACTTTGGGGTCTGCTGTAAGCATTGTGTGTTCTTTATGGCGTCCGGAGGCAGCAAACGGAAAGGTAGCACACACTCTAGCTACGCTAGTGATGCTTCGTGTATTTTCCGGTGGCTGCAATAGCGTGATAGAGTACACACACTCTCAAAGCGCCGGGTCTTAAAACACTTCAAAGTCATGGACACCGATGTTTCGCCATTAATCCAGCTTCTCAACATCAAGATCCCGCCAAGGTCGAAGGCAAGTCACACAGCCAGTCCACGATTTATATGCCCATGGCTTGTAACACTATGTGCTGGCATGCCCGGAATTTGCATATAAGTCGTGGACTTATATGCAATTTCTGGGCATGCCATGGACTGGCTAGGTGACTTAAGTTCAACCCTGGTGGGTATGTAATGCTGAGAAACCACAATAATGGCGAAAGAAATTCGCTGGGGCACATATACGAAGTATGTTGTAGCTAACTCCAGCCACTTACTTAGATTTGGAGGAAACTGGGATGCTGTTTCTATAAGGTCTAGCTGCCATATAGAGGTTTTCTCGTTGGCTCATACATATATGTATATACATGCGTAAAGCAATGAATATACATACAAAAATGTGTCCCAAAGGATTTTCTTTCGTCATAACTTCTACAAAAATGGATATTTTTCAATGAAATGTTCTACAAATATGCTACAGATGGTGTAGATTCCGATCATATCTAAGTTAGTAGTGAAAACAATGTATTCGAAATTGTGGGGAGGGAGATTCAGAAAATTCATTTGGGTCAGCTTTGTTTCCTCATAACTTAAAAAAAAAGAGAAATACTTTTAAATGAAGATTTCGACAAATACCTTTCAGAATATGTAGACAACGATTATATCAGAATTTAATTGGCAAATTAAAATTGGCGGGATAGCACACATATATACTCAGACTAATCACATTTTCTAACGAAAGATTTATAATTACGACAAATTCCAATATAATCCGAATTTACATCATCTGAAGTGTATTTGTAGAACCTTTCGTTAAAAAATATCCAATTTCTGAAAGTTATGAGGAAAGAAATTTGTTGGAGCACATATGTGCAGGAATGCTTCAGCTAACTCAGGCAGGTTACTGTATATCATTGCGCATGTGCTACAGGAAGTTCACAGTAAACGTGTATTATTTTAATTAATAGTAGTAGATATGTATGTATGTATGTATGTATGTATGTGTGTATGTATGTGTGTGTGTATGTATGTATGTATGTATGTATGTATGTATGTATGTATGTATGTATGTATGTGCAGGGTGTCCCAGAAAGATTTGCCCATGTTTAAAACTCTTCCTGAAGAATATCGGTTCGGGTAATATTGTCTACATCTAACATACAAATTTGCATATGTCTTTTGTTTCGTTCGTCTATAACAGGTTTGTAAACAAGCGTGGCGTCGAAAGCAAAACGTGTCTAGATTGTCGCTTTGAAAACAGCTGGAGTGAGCAACACGGACATAACAAGTTTATGAACTGTGTTAGGTTCTCCAAGAATTTGAGCCCAGCATCACCTGCTGACAGGGGGATACCATCCTTGAGCTGCGATTCCCGCGCCAGAACCTGCTGGAAAACAAGCAATTGCCCTCCTGACATTGTCAGGGGTGAAGATGGGTTATGGAAAACTTGGTGGGTCGGGCTAGTGTAGGTGATCATCTGGTGGGGCCGGGGGATGTTTCCCCTTCAGTTGTTTGTAGGAGTCTGTGGTACACGGGACAAAATAGGACAGAGAGGAAAGAAGGTGAACAGCCCCATTAATGTCAAATTCGTTGAATTTGGCACTAACAGCCGTCTTTAAGTTAGGTGGTCGACCATTGCTCGGAGTTGAGCTGATAACCGACCTGAGATGAGCAGTCGTTGGGGTAGATTCGAACAGCTCGATCTTCCGTTTCAGGGAAGAAGTGTGGGATCCACTATTCCCATTCGCTACGTGGAGGGAGACCAAATTCGGTTTCAAATCTTGCTACACCCTTCATCTTGATTTCTCGGATTTCTTGCCTATATCTCACGGGGCAATACTACTCTTTCTCTCTCTATCAATTTAAGAGGAAGAGCAAGGTCCAATATATTAGATTTCCCACACTTCAAAGCGACTTATCAAGATTTTTTTTATTGACTAACTGTTGCTAACACATACCATCACCAGTTTCCACAGTCACTCAGTGGCGGTGCCAGTCCAAGGAAAACCAGGGCTCCCAATAGCCTTACCTGAATCTTGATCGGGCTCACAAAATTTAATATTAGTGTAACCTTGTCATATTTTGCTCAATTTCCACATATAACATCACTAATTTTTCACAGTAGCGTATTTCTTCCGCATCAGTTTGTAAAACGGGAATCAGCAGATAAGCAGTGAAGATAATATCTTATCTTATTTTTGCTCTTTTATTTTGGGTAGCATCTTGTTTAAAGTTTTTCTGCTTTTCTACATTCTGTCGTTTTCCATATATATCAAGTACAATCAGTCATTTTTCAATAGATCAACGAGCACGGTACGTTAATTATGCTCCGATTAGTACTGCTCATTTTACTTATACCTTTGTGAAGTTACCCTACTAGTTCACAACTGTCTTATTTATTTTCATTGTTATTATCTACGAGCACGAATTTTGCCGCCTTTTTATAATTATTTCTGTGCAGTGAAGCCGTGTCTTGGCCAGTTTTCCACCTTGTAAACATGAAGATTCTACTTTTATTTACCGGAAGAGATTTGATCTAAGACCGTGCATTGAAACTAAAACAATTGCAGCGGAAAAGGCTCATACAATATCAGCCATTCAATGACACACAAAGACTGTTAACTTCACTTAAACGTTTATTAGTTGTGTCAAAACTTTTGTCGCGCCAACTGCGATCTGACACTGCATCTTGTTTGTAATGAGATTGTTGATTGTTCCGGAGTCGTAAATTTTGTTTAGGTCAGTCGTTCTGGTTGGGTGCTTAAAGTTGGTCAGTTAACTTGTATTCGGTTTTATTTCACGTGTTCTCTTCTTTCTTCCCTTCTCTGGGTCACAAGCTTATTGGCCTCAAAGAAGTGAAGCTACCAAATGACGCGGGATAATTGTTGTTGTCGTAGTAGTAGTAGTAGTAGTAGTAGAATAGCTAATATGTGTCTTTCGCACTGCAATTATTACTGTTTCTGTTATTTCTCGGCCAGTTCAGTTGTTATATTTTCTCTCTCTAATTGACATAGTTTGTTCTTGTTTCTTACATTTTACTTTAATGCACTACTATAGATGTAGAGACAGATGAGCTGGAGAGGGTTGCCACAACGAATCTTTATTGACCAACCCTCCAATTTTCGGGAAAATTTTCGAGTGAAAATCCTCAATCAAAGACTGCTTGAACGACCTGTCCAAAATTCGGGGGAGACAGGGAAACCGTCCTTCACGCTATTGTTCAGTGTCCGGAGATATCTGGAATGTGGGCTTATGCTGAACACCTGTTGTCCGGCGAAGGAAGAGTACAGCTGTCGAGTGAGTCAATTATAAAAATTGACCCACCGGGAGTTTTAACAAACGAAAGTAAGAATTGTTTTCTCACGGTTGTAGATCCTTTTCTCTGTAGACAACCTACTGCAGTGAATATGCAGAGATCACTTAAAGCATAAATGATTTTCGTTATAGATCTGTCTGAGCCACCCTCATATTTAAACAAAGTACAGCTGATTTTTTAAGCTGAACAAGACTTAAGCTATTTTGTGGTGGAAGATAAAATGACTACTTTGTAAAAAAAATGTTTATTTAATAATGTAATATGATAAGTAATACTAATTTATTATTTATTAATAATATATTACTGTGCCAAGTGGCTTTGTTAGCTGACCTTTTGTCGTTTTTTAAACAATCATTTATAAACAGTCTATTGATCGTTTTCAGTGGATCCGATATGCTACTGAAGATATTGAACCTTCTTCAAATCCAAAGGTCTTCAGTGTGTTAGAACCTGTAGAATTTGACATTTTGATAATGTTAATGAGTAAACAGATTCTAATTCAGTAGATTTAGAAGACAAAAATAGTGACAAAGGTAATCCCATTGTGACCGAGAACAAGGAACAAAGAGTCAAGCTGCATTTTGGCCAGGAATCGAGAAACCTCTCGTTTGAAATAAACGAAGCTTTTCAGTGCTGAAATTGATGTTTGTAAGACATTAATGTTTTCGCAGATTCGAGTTCCTTCTCCTTTAGACATAAGTAACAACCAAAGAAATAAATACTATCAGAAAGTTTTCAAAACATTGTTTGGCTCAAGTTATTGAAATTTCAATCCGGATTTTTGTAAATCACTTCCATGAGTACAGCACACCAAACACCACAGTATATTGTTTTTCTTACTGAAATTTTCACGGCAAATCAAAGCAGCACTTTATCAAGCATTCACTATGACAAACTTTCTCGACTGGAAACATGTTACTGGAAAAATGGGTTCTTTAACTATCCAATAGTGGTCCCAATTCCATACCACAGCTGTTTCTGCTTTGGGAAAGGGATATATCTGTGCTATCCGTGGCCAACGAAGTCCAAGCAATGCACGTTCATTAAATAGCTGCAGACTATCAGTTTTGGTCTGTTTTATGATTAATTTACTACAACATATTTTCAAAGAAGACATGAACATGGAGGGCTAGGAAATGGTGATTAGCAAGAAATAAGGCGTATGATAAGAACATGATATCCTACTCTCAGGGAACAGACAATGGAAGGACCCCGAAATACAAAATATATCACGATATTCAGAATAAGTTCCTTTCCTATCCTAGCATCAGTAATCAAAGAAGAACTACTTCCCAAAGTCTTTAAATCAGGTTATTTCATATTAATTATGCATGAAACAAAGAACATTTGCTTTTGATAAGGTTATTTGGGAAATTTTTTTTTTTCTATATCAAGTAATTAAATCACTTCTGGGGTGAATATTAACTCTATTGCTAAACTCTATTGATGTCTCGCTTATGAATGAAAAAAAGCGAGGTGCTTAAGCGAAGCTGCGTACCATGTATTTGCAGTCTTTGTCTTCTACCATACTTACTACCTCAACCCGGTTGGTACTAGTGACTGCATGTAGGCTGTAAAAACCGTGGAAAACATTTATTTTTTATTTTTCTGTTGTCAGCCTTTCAGTTCATGGCTCGGTACACTATGCATCAGCACATCCTGAAGTTACAGATCCAAAATGTTGGTTAGTTAGTGGATCTGTCAACACGAACCATGTTATAATGTGTATTTTACGCTTCCATTTATTTTGAACACTATCAATCACATTTCAGTGAGGCTACCGAATCATCGGAGAGACAAACTGAGGGGAGCTGCTTCTATCAATTTGGCCTACAAACGTTTGTGCTCTCCCTGTTTTGATTTATTGTATAACATCTCGTATTATTACTTACATGAATAAAAAAAAAGACCAAAACCTCGTCCGCCTTTACTATTTTTTGCCGAACCTTGATCGAGCTGCAACAAAACAGTGACGTTGTCAATGTCCTTACAACTTCTTAGTCACAATACATCTTTAGATAGTCTGCTTGTATCATGGGTGTGGAACCATCTAAATATGATTCTACTCAGAAGGCTGTAACATTATTTGGTAGGAACACGGTACAAAGAAATACATAGAACAAGGCTGTAATTTTAAATACCTTTAATGTTGGCCTCACATATATATATATTTACAAGCTGAATGATAAATGGAAATGGTTTGATGCGTGGAGGCCATGATCTTCTCCTGTGCGTTGCCTCCTATCTGCTAGTCGCCGCGTTCGAAGAGAATCAATTAGGTCACGTCTTCACAGTCTGGTGTCTCGATATAAAAAGACGAAGAGGTGAGTGTCTGAACCTTAATGTTGCGTGTGCCCTCTATTGGCCAGCTAATTAGGCAGCCACGGTCAGGGGAGGTAACTGTGCCTACAGAGCCCCCACCCATCAGACCAGAAGCGGTCGAATAAAAGTGATGTAGACGGAGTAGGTGTGTGCTAGAAGAGCACAGAAGAATGAACCTTGGCAAAACAGTTGCATGAACAATGGAAAAAATACAAAGCAAGTATGTACAAGGAAAAACGTTCAGCAAAGAAAGGCGCCCAATCAAATAGAACAAAGTCAGACGGTAGGTGATAGACGCAATAAACATCTGCACCCCCCCCCCCCCCCCGCCCTCCCTTTCAGGGACAGTGCCCTTCCAGACCAGGTCCGGACTAGGGCCTCCACCCTGCCTGCCACCTCACTCCAATTCTTCTCCGTCTGGAATCTGGACCAAACTAAACTCCAAGCAACTTAACAGGACCGTCCGTCCAGTGCCCCAGGACACTGGACGTTATCGGCTTGTCGCTCCAGGTGCCTAGCCGCAAACCGATGGACTTGTCCTTGGTAACTTTTGCCCCTGCCACCGCCTCGTATCCTTTGATTGCATCCTCTACACAAGGTAGCTGAGCTACATTGGACACGGTGATGGTGACGTCATCCGCATATGCAGAAACAGACTTACCTTATCCAAATCATTGGGGATGCCTCCCAAACTCTCCAACCTCCGCAGCAATGGCTCAAGAGTCAATACATACAGAAGCGGAGACAGGGACACCTTGACGAACCGAGCGCTTGATATCAAACGGCTCCGACAGTTAACCGTTTATTTGGACAGTGGATTTGATGCCGCCATAGATGGCTTTGATTCAACCGCTGAAGTCCGAGCCTCGGCCAGCCACATTAAGGGCTACCGCCAGGTACTGGTGGTCTACCCAGTCGAAAGCTTTACTTTTGTCTAAATGGACCAATGCCCTACCTTTACCGGATACTTTACCCACTCTGTGTAACGTAAGAGATGAAGATTGTCTTTGATTGACCTGCCTGGGATGGCGCATGTCTGCGCCTTCCCTACAAGTTTCTCCACGACACGCGTCAACCTTTTTGCTAACACCTTGGCCAAAATCTTTAACTCTACATTAAGTAGAGTTATGGGCCTAAAGTTACTAATATGACCCCCCTTGCTCGGGTCTTTTCTGATCAGCATCACCACACCCCGATTCACAGAGCTGGGAATCCTCCCATTCTGCTGCCAGTTCGTGTAGACGCAGGCCAGCAAGCGTCCGAACAAGTCCGGCATACAACGATAAAATTCATTAGGCAGACCATCCAACCCCGTCGACTTGTCCCCGGCGCATTCAGCCAGCACCTCCTCAACCTCTGCAGCTGTAATCGACCCTTCACAACATTCCGCCTCCCGCGCCGAGAGTCGTGGTTCGCCGGCGAGGAAGTCCTTTAGGGATTCCCCACGGTCCAGGCCCCCGCTCGTCCCAAACAACCGGGCGAAATGCTGGTGAAAATCCTTTTGCATCTCCTCCTGTCCTTTGATCGTACGCCCCTACTCGTCAATCAAAGACTTTATTGAGGCTTCACTGCCTCTCCGACTTTCCTCACGACGTGCCCATCTGGCAACGTTAATACCTTCTCTACTCACCGCACGTAGCTTTTTCATTTGGAGTATTGTTATTTCTTCTTCTGCGTCGTAAATTACGGCCGCTGCCATCCATGTTACATCGTAACCAGCTGGTATCTCCTCTATTGTTATTTTTGCAGTTCTCCGGCTTAGGTAGGTCGGGGGTAACATTATTTCATCACTTTTTAAAGTTTGCGTCGATATTTCTTTTGCAGTTTCAGCATTCTCGAATTGCGCCTCAACAGTGACGTTTCTTGGTCCTCGAACGACATAGGTAATTTTTCCCCATATGGGAGCGAGGCACTTCTTTACCACCTCGTTCTTCACTGACAATTCTTTTTTCTTTACGGTTGTATATTTTGTATACTACCGTTCTGGCAGTTAAGTTTTGTATCATATCCTGTGGTGGCAGAAATTTTGTTTCGTTGCCACTTTATTTTATAAGGTTTCGAAACTTAAATGATTGTTCCTTAGACACCTCCAATTCACAGAAATTGCCACCGACAGCAGCAGAGAAACTTGGCTTTTCCTTTCCTTCCTGATTACCAGCTTGGTTACTTTCTTTTATTGCCGGGAAATCCTCCATTGAGAACAGAAAGTTGATATTCGACAACAGGTTTAATTCCATTTTTACGAATGGTCTCCGAATTCCGGAAAAAATCGTAAATATTTTTGTCAAAAATGACAAAAACTAATTTTTTACCCTGCAATGGGTAAAAAATCACAAAAAGCAGTCCAATAAGTTATGCAGAAAACAATTTTCTCCCTCGTAGGGCGAAAATTTTCGCCAAAACGACAACAACAGTTCAATTCCAACAAGAGCTCAAACATAACAACAAAAATACATTAACCAAATAAACTTACGAAGCAACAG